>NW_017721466.1:0-70731 GCF_001865875.1 Lupinus angustifolius | reverse complement strand
GTATTAGGTGACCTAAGCCTTAGACTCAACTTATACTAGTTTCTAGTCTAAGCCTAGTACCAATCAAAAGACTTAAGCATGTTGATTTGTTGATGATCTTCAAGCTCTTATTAGCACAAGTTGTCCTCATCAAAACCATGACATATAAAGAGAGCTTTCCAAAGTGTTCTTCTTGACATGCACACTTTCAGATAACTCCCTAGTTACTAACAGAAAAGGACCCAATATAAATTGGGTACTTGGAAAAGGCAAGTGATCTATTTTGCAGGTATGTCTACGAGCACACAGGCAACATTGGTATCTTGATAGTGGATGCTTGAGGCATATGACGGGTGATAGATTCAAACTCCTAGATCTATCATTGAAAGAAAAAGGGTTTGTCACATATGGAGACAACCACAAAGGAAAGGTACTTAGCACTGGGATAATTGGCAACTCAACTCATGCAATGATCGAGAATGTACTATACGTTGAAGGCCTGGAACACAATCTATTGAGTATCAGCCAACTCTATGAGAAAGGTAATCGTGTATCTTTCAACTCTGAGTGTTGAATAATTCGTGACAATTTATATAATAAGGTCAAATTTGTTAGATATCGTATTAATAACATCGTTATGGTTAACGTAGAAGATGTCATGACACTATTTTCAAAATGTTTTATATCAAAAGAAGATGATATATGCCTTTGGCATAGGCGTGTCTCTCAAATTCATGAAAAACATCTAGATAAACTGTCTAAAAATAATTTGATTGAGGGTCTGCCAAAACTTGATTTTAAAACTCAGGAAACTTGTGACACTTGTCAAAAATGTAAACAAGTTAAAAACTCTTTTGGTAAAAAGAATGTAATATCCACAAGACCTCTACACCTTCTCCATATGGACTTGTTTGGACCTTCACAAATAATGAGTTTTGGTTGCATTTTCTATGCTTTAGTAATTGTTGATGATTTCTCTATATTCACATGGACACTATTTTTATCTTCTAAGAGTGATGCATTCAAGTCTTTCAAAAGAAAACCACCAGTTTGATAAATTTTGTACTAAACATGGTATCATGCACCAGTTTTTGACTCCTCGTACCCCTAAAAAAAAGGAGTTGTGGAGAGGAAGAATCGAGTTCTAGAGCAGCTTGCTAGAAACCATGCTGAACGAAAGTACTTTTGGGCTGATGCAGTGCATACTGCTTGCTGTGTGATAAATCGTATACTCTTGAGGCCTACTTTTTTGAAAACTCCTTATGAACTTTTAAAAGTCCGGAAACCTAATATTGCTCATTTTTATACTTTCGGATGTGAATGTTTTATTTTAAATAAGGGAAAAAGAGCGCTAGGAAAATTTGACTCAAAAGAGGACGAGGGAATATTTTTAGGGTATTCATTGCATAGTAAAGCTTATTGAGTGTTTAATAAATATTCCATGCTTGTAGAAGAGTTTGTACAGGTTCACTTTCACGAATCTTTTCTAAAAGATAAGAGAAAGGTATTTTCTGATGATGTTGCAGGTGCTTTAGAAGAAGCATACTCTAAGGACATGGACCATGACAAAGAAGAAGAAGCACAACCATTCGTCCAAGATGAGCATCAGAACTTGCCCTTCGCGTGGAAGACCAAGAAAGATCATCCACTTGACAAAGTTATAGGTGATATCTCTGTGGGGGTGGTAACCCGTAGTTCTTTTACGTAATTTTTGTGACTTTGTTGCTTTCATATCTCAAATTGAGCCAAAGACCATTGATGAGGCCAATGAGGATGTGCACTTGGGTATAGCTATGCAAGAAAACCAGCCAAACATTGGTGGATTTGTTAGTTTTACACCAAGGAATATGATAAGAATTGGGAGACCATCTAGTACCCAAAAGACTCCAGAAATGAAAAATGGATTGGTACAGCTAATGTACGCCAACCTATTTGCTAGTCTAGAACATGAAGATCCATACAACCATCTCACAAAGTTTTATGAGTTGGTTGGTACTGCTAGTGTCTCAGAAATAGAAGAGGAAACCACTTTTTTGAGGCTTTTCCCTTTAACTATGATAGGGAAAGCTAAGGAATGGTTTCTAGATCTGCGTCCACACATTAAGAATGACTAGAACTTGGTGGAGGAGAAATTTATGAGCAGATACTTTCCGTAAGGAAAGTTTATGGATCTGAAGACAGCTATATCCACATTTGTTCAATCTGTTGGGGAAAGTCTGTGCGAATCTTGGGATAGATTCAAATCTATGCCGAGAAAGTGCTCAAATCATGCATTTGATGTGCAAACTCAAATCCATATCTTTGTCAATGGATTGCAACAACAACACATATGGATTCTGAACGCTACGACTGGCAGACAAATTTTGACTAAAGCACCGGAACAAGCCATAAATATAATTGAATCCATGGCCTTCAATGACCAGAAGAGTCAGCACCAAAGAGGACCACCATCGAGGAGAGGTGGAATCCTTGAATTGAGCTCAACCGATGCAATGTTGGCTCAACATAAACTGCTTCAACAACAACTTGATAAAATTAACCAAAAGCTTAATGATTTACCTCGACAGCTACGAGAATCTTCAAAGACGCAAGTTTATAGGTGTGGCAATTGTGCTAACGATCATGAGGATGGCCATTGTCAAAATGGGGAGGTCCACTTTTTGGGAAATCCTCCAAGGCAGAACTTTGAAACTAATTATCCTCTAGGGGGTAATAATCAGTTTCAGAGAAATCAGCCTTGAAGACAAGATAATCCTCAAAAACCACCATCACAATTCTACCCAAGGAACAATAAGTACGAACACCCAAAATAGAACCAAAATGTTAAAATAGAGGACACTCTAATCAGTTCATGCAAATGATGATGTTAAAGCAGAAGAACACTGATGCATCTTTAAGGAATATGGAAATTCAAATCGAGCAATTGGCCAAACAACTAGCTGAAAATCAGAAATCAACATTTTTAGCTAATATAGAAGTTAATCCAAGAGAGCATTGTAATGTTGATGTAAGGGGTGAACCAAGCTCAACTGAGCAGTAGAAAGGAGATTGTGAATTCTTGTTTTATAGGTAACATGCATCAAGCTAATGACGTTAAAGGAGAGCTTGTTGGGAGGCAACCCAATACATTTTGAATATATATACTATATTTTCCCGTCATCTGTTTTCTTCAATATGTTTTTTTATATATGAAAAAAAAGAACAATTTTATAATCAAAGTAAAATTAACTTTGAATATAAAACTTGTTTTCAGTTTTAGGAAATAAGTCAGAAAAGTTTCAAAAAGTATGGGAAAATATAAAAATTCAAGAATGGGTGATTAGGCCAAGTCAAAATTTTGTAAAAACTCAAAAAGGGCCCAAACCAAGGCCAAGTCATGGCCATGGCTCAACCAAACTCGGTCAAACCTTGAAAAGAGGCCCACCGCCTAGCTTGGGTGACCAGACGCTCAACGTAGGTCTGACACGGGCAATGAGGCCTAGGGGACAAAATCCCTTCAAAAGAGGATTTTCACTTATCATCATATCACTTCAACAAATCAAACTTTTGACCAAAGATTCCCACTCTTTTTAAACCCCTAATTGTTCATATTTTGAAAGCACCAAATCATTTTAAAAGTTTTTCAAATCTCAAAAGCTTTCAAATTTCCTAAAAGCTCTCAAGCTCTTCTCATGTTCTTCATTATCATGTAAATTTTTTCTTTCTCTTTCCTTTTTCATAACCATTTCTTCCTTTTTGAAGCTTCTTGTTTGGGAACATGTTTTTAGAACACATGAAAATAATTTTTCAGAAAACCCAACACAAAAAGTTTCAAAAAGTCACCATTTTGTTGAGATGTGTATATGCTTATTGATTATGTTTAAACTTCAATATATGTGTTTATTTATGATTAAAATGAAGAAAAATTCCTTGACACATATCATGCTCATAATTTCAAAGGATAGAAATCTAGATCATGAAAACTTGAAAAACAATGTGTAAAAACTTTCTATCATAGTGTTTTTTATTGAACAACATATCTTTAGACCAACATGCCTTCCAAAACTTAGGTGAAAATGGATTGTGTGAAAAGAGGGGCTGTTTTAGTTACAGTGAAACATTTTGAAAATGGTCCAACCAAAAAGAATGGGATATGTTGGAAACATGAGTAAAAATTCAAAGTTATGAATTTCTAAGCAAAAATGTTCATAAATCAACACTTTCAAAACTCATGTTGGCCGAGGGAAGATCACAAGACACAAGTGAGGAGGAAGATGAAGATTTAGAAAGCTCTTTCTGGTTTTCTCTTTTTCCTTACATGCATTTCTAAGTTAATTATCTTTATTTTTCATTTTGAATGTTTGGTATTATGTTTTTAGTTGCTCCTATGTTTTAAGTTGCTACTATGTTTTTAATTTATGTTATGTTTTATGTTTAATTAAGTTTGTGTTTAGTAATATGCTATTTTTATTTTAGAAAATTTCATCAAATATCTCCTTAAAACCAATATTTCCATTGGGTTGAGGACAAGCCATCATTTAAAGAGGGGGAACATGGTTTAATGCATATGAATTTTTTTAAAAGTTAATAGTGTATATAAGATTGTATAGTTATTTCAAAAGTAATTTAATTGTCCTTAAAACTCAAAACAATTTCAAAACCGAAATCAAAGTGGCTAAATGCTAAACTTTTTTGTGAAAACATCACCTAATGTCATAACTTGAAATTTTTTGCAAATGGAAATTAAATTTGTGTAACATGATCTTTGCAAACATATTTGCTAAATCAAGAAGTGTAAATCGAAACCAAGTGAGGGAGTGAGTCAAACACATGAGGATCAAAGTTAAATCACCATTTGATTTGTCTAATTAAACTTGTTTCAGTCTTTAAATTTCTTAATTGCATAAGATTGATAGGAAGTGATCAAGGTATGTTATTTCTTTAGTTGAACCAAATGGCCAAAAAGTCTAACCCAAAAAAATTAGGATTATCCTTTGATAAGCCCCTTTGAGCCAAACAAACTCAAATAATTTTTCAAATTATCCCATGAAAACCGAAATTGAAAACAATGTTCTAAAAAGAGAGGATTAATTTTTAAAGGGTGTTGGAAAGAATCAAGTTGGAGGCAAAATGGGCGGACTTGGTTTATCAAAAAAGAAAAAGAAATTTTGTTCTCAATCTCTTTACAAAAAAAGCAAAAAGTTCTAAAAGAAAGTGAAAAAAAAGATGGAGAAATACGTAGGAAAGCCCTAAAGAAAATTATGGAAAAAAATAGAGTAAAGTGCTTCATTGAGAAAAAATTTCAAAATGCTCTATTTTTACTTGAATTTAACATCATTGAGTAAAGTGCTTCATATGATGGTATATACACTTGCAAGTACGATCATGCCAACTGTAATACATTAGATCCATTAGAAATCCTCGGGCTCTCGTTTAAGGATAACACTAGAGGCATGAGTTATAGAGAATAGCCAATGCCAAATGGTAGACATTTTTACCTTACAGGACAACTGAGGTGAAATAGGAATAAAAAAAGGGCAAGAAAATGGAATTTCGTGAAAATAGGGGTTTCCTCATGTGTCCTCAAGAGAACGATATTATTTGATGGCACATACACTTGTAGATGTGATCATACTAGCATTGATGCACCTGATTCCATAAGAATTCCCTAGTGCTTGTTCTTCAAGGATAATGTTATAGGGATGAGTTATACAGAATAACTAACACCAATAACTTGACAGTTGGACCATTTGGGATGACTGAGGTGAGTGTAAATTATTACAGAACTCGAAATGGCAATATGATGGTGGAATTTTGTGAGAATGGGGGTTGGTCATGGGTCTCGAAGGTGTCGATTAGCCATGTCCAGTGAGCATTTCTAAAGCGGCACTTCAAAAATGAAGCCTTTTTTTACTTGGAGACATGACCAGTAACTGCAGCTTATAGCATTTGATGACACGTACACTTGCAGGTGTAATCATATCCACAGTAATGCACTGGATCCTATCAGAACTCCCATGGCTCTCGTTGTTTGAGAATAATGCTAGAGGGACGAGTTTTAGAGAGTAACGGATGTCAAATGCTAGATAGTTGTACCTTTTGGGACAATTGAGGTGAGCCTAAAGTATTACAAGACCCGCAAAGGGGGCAAGATGATGGAATTCAATGAAAATATGAGGTTGCTCATGGGTCATGATGGGACCAATAAGACACATATAATGGGCTTTTCTCCATCGGCCTATTAGAAATGCAGCATTTCTGAGTTGTGGGGAGAGTTCCAGTAACTGCGATTTAGAGCATTGGATGGCACGTACATCATGACTATTACACCAGATTCCATTAAAAATCCCTTGGATCTTGTTGTTTGAGGATAAATGTATAGGAATGAATTTTATATAATGTCGGACGGCTAGACGGTTGAACGTTCCAGGATGACTGAGGCGAGCCTAAAGTATTATAGGACGGGAAAAGGGGTAAAAACATGGAATTCCGTGAAAATAGGGGGCTACTCAGGTGTCCCAAATGGACCAAATAGAAATGTTTGTAGAGCTTTTCTCTAGCAACTTGTCGAAAATGAAGTACTTATGAGTCATGGAGACGAGTCCGGTAGATGCATCTTATAACATTGATTGCGCGTACACTAGCAGGTGCGATCATATCAGTACTAATGCACCAAATCCTATTAGAACTCCCCTAGCTCTCGTAGTTCAAGGATAACCATAAAGGGTTGAGTTTTAGAGAATGACTAAAGCCAAAAACTAGACAAATGCAACTCCCAGGATGACCGAGTTGAGGCTAAAGTATTACAAGACTAGAAAAGGGGGCAACACGATATAATTAAGTGAGAATAGGGGATTGGTCATGGGACTGAAGGGACCAATGAGTCATGTCCGGTGGGATTTTCTCTAGTGGCCTGTCAGAAATGAAGCATTTATGAAATTTGGAGGCAGGTCCATTAAATGTGGCTTATAGAATTTGATGGCGCGTACACTTGTAGATGTGAATATACCAACACAAATGCAAAAGATTACATCAAAACTCCCACGCCTCTCGTTGTTTGAGGATAACACTAGAGGCATAAGTTTTATAGAATAATGGTGGCCAATTGATAGAGAGTCCATCTTACGAGACGATGGAGGTGAGCCTAAGTATTATAGGACTAAAAAACAGGGCGAGACGATTGAATTCCACGAAAATAGTGGGTTACTCATGAGTCCTAAAGGACCGATGAACCATGTCTTGTGGGCATTTCTCTACCAACCTATCAAAAATGAAGCATTTGTGAGCCATTGAGACAAGTTCAGTACATGTTGCTTATTGCTTTTAATGGTGTTTACACTTGCACATGTGATCATACCAGCACAAATGAAAAACATTCCATCAGAGCTCCCCTATCTCTCTTTGTTCGAGGATAACACCAGAGGGAAGCATTTTAGTGAATAAAAGGCGCAAAAGGCTATATAGTCGCACCTACCAAGATGATCATGGTGAGCCTAAAGGGACCGATGAACCATGTTCGACGAGCTTTTCTCTTGCGGTTTGTCATATATGAAAAATATATGAGTTGTGGGACATGTCTGGTACCTATAAGTATTAGATGGCAACCAATAGGGATGAATTACTTGATGGGAGAAATGGTCGACTTTTCTGCTTGTTATATCAAAGTGTTTATGTAGCGGAATGTTGATGAAAATATCAACCAAGTTAAGGACCAAAAGTAAATACACAAAGAGAGTAGAAGGAGAAGAGTACATAAATAATTTTATACTAGTTCACCTTCTTGTCCATCGAAGGATACATCCAATTCTCTTGCCACAGAAGAGATTTTTCCATTAGATAATTTGAGTTGCAATTGCAAATTCTCTCCTTGAGACCCTTCTACCTTACACACTCCCAACTATCTACCCTTGGAAAATACCCTTTCCAAGTGAACTATTTTCCCCTTCTCAACACAACCTTGTGATGAAAAATTTACAATCAAGATGAAGAATCGAATAATGGCAGGATTTCCTTTACATGCTTGTCACTGCTAAGAACTTGCAAACCTTATTCTCATAATACATATACTTAGTATACAATGCTCTTTATTCTTTGAAAGTTTAAAACAAATGCACTATAGAAGCAACTTTAGAAAATCTAAGTTTTGGAACAAAGTTGCTAAACAATTGTGCAGAATTTTGTTTAGTAAGTTATGAAAGTTTTGTGTGATTGTATATGATTATGTCTATTGAATTTGGATGTCATAAAGCCTTTAAATAGGCTTCAATCAACCAAGATATCCTACCATGAAGAGGAGAGACGATTGGAATGAAACCTATTCACTTCGGATGAAAGTTGTTCATTTGAATTTGAAAATCTGGTTTTCAACAGCTTTGTGTAATTGATTGTCACGAGGTGTAATCGATTGCCCAACTATTCTGTCCAAGGTGGTTATCGATTAATATACTCAATTACATCAGGTAACCTATTATGCTTTTGTAACTATTTTCTCATTCAGGTAACCTGTTACACAGTTCTAGTAACCCGTTACGAACTGCCATACAGTTCAGGTAACCTATTACCTAGTTCTAGTAACATGTTACTCAAGTCAAGTAACTCATTACTTAGCATTATCGACATTGTATCAAATCTTACTTATTCAATTCTTCTGACAATAGTTTTGATTCCATTGAATTGTGTTGAGCATTTCTACTAATTATAAACTGAGCATAAGGATAGAAACACCTATTTGATGACTTAAACTCTAACTATCTTAAAGCTTGAATCTTATATGTCTTCATAGTCTTCGTCCTTTTTCTTCGTTTCCCCTTCTCAAAACACCCTTGTGATGAAAAGCTTCCAACAAGATGAAAAATATATTAATGGTAGGAATCCCTTTACAAGTTTTGACAATGCTATAACTTGAAATCCTTTTGCTCTTAATACACTTAGTAAACAATGCTCTTAGATCTTTGAAAGTATAGAACATAAGCACTTAAAGAAACTTCAGAAAACTGAATGTATGGGAAAAAAGTTCCAAAAGAGTGCATAAGTTGTTTCACTATGTTATGAAAGATTGTTCTATGATTCGTGTATGGATTTTGTGTGAATGGAATGTCTCAATGACTTTAAATAGGCTGCCAATCAGCAAAAGTAACCCTCCATGAAGAGGTGACACGATTAGAATGAAACACATTCACTTTGGATGAAAGCTATTCATTTAAATTTGAAAATCTGGTTTCCAATAGCTATAAGTAATCGAGTATCACGATAGTGTAATAGATTGCTAAAAGTTTATGTCCAATGTAGTAATTGATTAATACACAGTAACAATAAGTTATTAAGTGTTAGTTATGCTTTGTAACTGTTTTCTTGGTCAGGTAACCTATTACGTAGTTCCAGTAACCTGTTAATAACTGCCATATAGTTCAGGTAACCTATTACCATTATTTCTAGACTTATTCAATTCTTGTGAAAATAGTTTTGATCCCTTTGAATTTCTTTGAGCATTGCTACTACTTATAAATCGAGCATAAGCATACAAGTACCTATTTGAAGACTTAAACTCTAATTATCTTGATGCTTGAATCTTCTATGTCATCATAGTCTTCTTCCTTTTTCTTCTTTTTGTGATCTTGGTGTCTTCATCAAAACCGTGCCAAGGTCAGGAGCAATATCTTCTTCACAATCTCCCCGTTTTTGGTGATGACAAACCAACATCCTTTGAAATTTAGGATTTGAATTTTTTTGACATTCAGCATATGAAGTATGTTTGTCTTAGAATATGCTCCCCTATCTTGCATGCCCCCTTTGTTTTATTGTATGTGCCTGAAAATTTTTGATAGAAAAATAAAAAAACTCCAACTTTCCTCCCCCTTTTGACTTCATCAAAAAGAAGAAAAGATAGGAGTCTAGCACTATATATATATATATATATATATATATATATATAGCAAAGGGTAACAAGATATATAGTTTGACATATTGAAAAGCTAAAGTTAGAAATTATTTTAGAACAACAATATGAGTTTGTGATTACTATGAAATACTAGATGATAACAAACATTGCATAACATTAGCATTTAAAAACAGTTAAATGTAGTTCATACATTATTACAAGTTAAGATAACAAATAACAACCATAAACTAGTAGTTTCAAAACAATAACAACAACAAATGACAAATAAAAATCCTAGACCATTACTCCTAAGAATCTGGATCAGCCTGCTGAGCATCCAAGTCCTGGAAATCTAATCAGTTTGATGAACGTCAAAGCTCTTCTTGGACTGATGGTTCACCATATCAAGTGCATCCATCCTATTAGTGATATATCCTTGAAACAAAAACAAGTCGACCATAATCATCTTATTAGAATGAGGGGAGTTAGAGGAGGAAGATTCAACATGAAATGAGGGTTGAGTAGGAGGATCAATAAATAGATTTTCTAGGTTAGCAGTCTGTTGATCACCTTGATGCTTAAAAATCATGCAGGTGGTTTCTCGAAAGAATCCCATCTTGTGGATTACATCCACATATAATTTGTTATCCCGAGCATCGAGTGAGATCTTAGACTCTCCAGCAAAAGAAACGCCAGAATACTCAAGTATAGAAGTTATTAGAATAACATAAGGCAGGCGTCCAAAATCATCTATAAAAGTCCACATTTGTCTCATTACCATTAATGCCAAATTAATTGGCACATTATGTTTAATCGCGTACATCAATTGTAGTTCCATATCATTTAATTGCAAATGATTTGAAATCATTTGAACCACGATGTAACTCAAAATGTAATGAAACAAATGGTCCTCTATGTTTAAATTTCCGACAAGTACAATATTTTGGTTTCTAACAGAATCACCGACAGACCTTTGCTTATGTAGTTCAATATCCCTTTTTGAGTATCTACACATAGAGTTGTAGAAATATATCTTATTATACCCCTCCAAGTCACATTCAATGCTTGATTCTACTACTGTCCCTATGTATAACATATTACCGCAAATAGAACTTAAACTTCTGAAGTCTACGACAATTTCTTTGCCTTTGATAAAGGAGAAGATATTATTCTTCTTGAAATTTAGATTGCAGTAAAATACCCATACAAGTTGAGGATACTAGGAATAGTGTATTTCATAAAACTCAAATAGTCTTTGTTTCTTAAATAGGGTAGGGAAAATGAAATCATTATTCTCAAAAGAACTTATCATACCATACTTAGGAGTAAAAATGGGTCTTTGCCTGAAGTGCACCTTGAAGATTTTGTGTTATTCCTCGTTAGCCAGAAGACGCACCAATTCTAATGTGTTGACTTCATTAGACGTTTGTTGCCATCCTTAAGTCACACTGGAGCGTTGTTTCTTGGTTCTAGAGAATGAAGCCATGAAGTTGAGTATTTGAAAACTTAGGTTTTGAAGGTTTAGAGATTTTGGGGTTTTTTTTATTTTGACCTCTAAACATAAAAAATGATGGCAGTAATGTGTTTATAATTGAAATGTAGTATGAATCAACTAAAGAATCACTAAAAATGGTTGAGAAGAGTGGGTTTTCGAAGTTTGGGGGTTACCATGGTTGAGAGAGTGAAAATGGAGAAGATGAAGTTTGAAAAATATGAAATTTTGCTTTAAATAGTGCAAAGTGTAATCAACTACCATTATTGAGCAATCGATTGCTCAAACCTACTATCTAGAAAATTAATCGGATAATAGAAGGTATTAATTGATTGCTCTAATCCGTTTATGAATTTTTAGGCTATCTAATGCCATGTAATCGATTACCCTATTGTAATAATAGTACATATACCCCAAAACAATAAAATTTAAGCAATTTAAAGCACATAGAAGTGTAAGTAGGCATGAGATACATATAATGAAGCATATAAAATATACATAAACATGTTAGGACAAATATGCTTCATCAAGAATGCCTAATTCTCGTATAAATTTATAAAAAAATTCTTTTAGCTAAAGGATTAGTAAATATATCCTCTAATTGTTCACGTGTATCAACAAATTCCAAGAGAACATCTTTCTTTTGCACATGGCCCTAAGGAAGTGATGCCTTATATCAATATGTTTTGTTCAGGAATGGATAATCGGATTCTTTATCAGGTTTATAACTCTAGCATTATCACATATTAAGGGAATGCATCCTAAGTCTAATCCATAATCTAGCAATTGTTTCTTGAGCCACAACACTTGGACACAACAAATTCCTGCTGCTATGTATTCTGTCTCATCAATAATTAGAGCAACACATACTTGCTTTTTACAAGACCATGAGACTAGAGCATTTCCAAGAATGTGACAAGTACCACTTGTACTTTTCCTCTTTGATTTGCATCCACCAATATCTAAATCTGAATACCCCACCAAGTCACATAGACTTCCTTTAGGATACCATAGTCCTACATCAAGTGTGGCTTTAAGATATTTTAATATTCGTTTCACGGTAGTAAGATGTGACTCTTTGGACTTTGATTGATAACATGCACAATGACAAATAGTAAACATAATATCATATCTACTTACAGTAAGATAAAGAAGGGAACCAATAATACCCCGATACTTAGAGATGTCAATGCCTTTTCTAGTCTCATCAGCATGAATGTATGTTCTAGAACCCATAGGCGTGGCGATAGGTTTGCAATCATCCATTTGAAAGTGTTTCAGCAGATCCCTGCAACAATTAGACTGACAAACGGAGATGACATCTTTGACTTGTTTTATTTGTAGTCCAAGAAAATAGTTCAACTTTCCAATCATGGACATCTCAAAGTCACCTTATATCTATTTTCTTAGTGAATAATGGAGTATCGACCTTTCCTTTAGTAAATCCTTTATCAAGTAAAATGTTTAATAGATGATCATACCATGCACGAAGATCTTACTTTAAGCCATAGAGAGCTTTATTTAGTTTATAGACGTGAGAGGGATGCTTGTAGTCTTCAAACCCAGGAGTTTGTTCGACATACACTTCTTCATGGATGACCTAAGTTATGACAAGTAAGTAGGAGGTGTCACTTTGCATGGAGCCTAGCCCACAATAGGCTGGCCACTAGGGGTGGCAAGCTGCTGCCCACCAGCTTTTGGAGGGCCATACAACCCAAGCAAGCAGTTAGGCGGTCAAACAAGGCATTTCGACATTTCTCAGCTTTGCTTATAAAAGGAAGCTCAATTCTCCACCATTTTCATCATTATACATACCATTTTCTTCTCATTACCGGTTCCACTATTTCTTAAGCTGTTCTTGGGTGTTTCTTTCATAGAAATTCAGAGGGAATGGAGTTGGCAAATGAGGTTCAAAAGCATCTAATCTTTGGATGCATGGCTAATGCTCCCAAATTTGGACTATGGTGTAATTTTCTTGTACTCTTTATCTTCTTCTTCATTTATACAATTTATTATTTTGGTTATATTCATTCTTTAAGAAGTTCTTCATGTTGTTTTAGATTGATCACCTATAACTTGATTTCAAGATCTAAAAATGCTTCTTCCTAAAGTGTTGACAAGTGAACTAAAATATATAACCTACACCTTAGTTCACTTGCCATATCAAAGCATCTATTTTAAGAAACTTGTATTCAAGGCTAAACAATGTTAATAGAACCTGAAGTAGGGTGGGACAACCTGCTCCGACGTGTGGCATTTAATTATTGTTTAGTGTATTATACAAGGTTTGAAAATCATCTTTTCTAGGCCAGGACACTGGGTGGAAAGTTAAGACATGGTGTATGGTTTAACCAAGGTATAACACATAACTTTCATAAATTCTCATGTTAATATTGTTTAACAAATTATCTCATCACTCTAACCATATTCTCCTCTTGAATTTGTATATACGTAGTTTCTTTACTTTTTCAGGTTTCTTATTTTATAATAACACTAAAACAACTTTATTTGCTAATTTATTACTTTTGATAAAAGATACAAAGTATGACTATATTTTTGTTAGGCAATTCCCTGTGGTTCGACATAACCCTATACTATACAATTATTGAATCTTGAAAGAGATGCAAGTATAGTAAAGTGTCATCAATAAAGTTTAGTTGTTAAAAACATAGACTATTCACAAAAGTGCAAATAAATTCATGATTTATAACTTTGTGAATAAAAGCAACATTCAAGAAGTGCAATTCAATCAATCGATTGTTACTTGACAATAAAAGAGAGAGGAGTTATTTACATTTGAAAGTGGAAATTGTGAAGTATCACACTATTAGATTGGCTATGTTTTGATGAAGACAAGGATTTTGTTAAAGGTTGTAGATGACTCCACAAATCAACATGTCTTGGATTCAAGAGTTTCATACCTAGACTAGGTTCATTAATAGAGCTATTTTTAGAAGTCTTACATGTGTGCCTTAGATATTGAGTCTAGGTTAGGTAAACCTAGATGCAATTCTCACAAGCCTTAAACATAATCATTTCATTTACATGAGACATGCCATCTAGATTATTATATGTTCATGCATTAATCATACATGTTACTTGTGCATCTTAGGCATAATATATTGGTAAAACATAACATATAGGTAGTTTACCATTTAATTATATAGCTGAAAAATGTGCAAGTTAATCGATTAAGAAAGGTTTTAATTGATTAACGTGAATTAAGTTTTAACAAATAACTGAAAACTTGAAAACAATTATTCTCAATAGCCCATTAATCAATTAAAAGGGCACTTAATCGATTAACTCGGTCTCAGAAAGGATTTCTATATCAAGTGTGTTTTAAGGTCATGTACCATACATCATATCTTTCATTTTTAGATTTGCTATTTGCATATTTCTCATGCTTAATTGTGTCATATAGGCATAGTGAAATTCATTGTGAGATAGTGAGAGATAATATCATGCTTAGGCTTTAATTGTCATATTATAGCATGTGGTTTAATATGTTAAACATTCCTATCTTTTCTTGCATGATTCTTGCATTTCTTTAGGAGAATTTTAGGGTAGAAATTATGTGTTTCTGCATATTAATGAAGTCATACATATTCATGTTAACTTGTGAGTTTTGTATAGGGTTTTTAGCTGAGTTTCAGTTGTAATATTTTGAGCAACATTGTGCTTTATAATACTCTGTTTTTTTTCATGCTTTTTGTTGTAATAAGGGAAGTTGTCTCGTGGTGTCTTACCACCTAAGAGATTTAGTGAGTCTTCACCAAGACTTGGAGGTCTTGAATTTATAACGAGTTCTTGGCTAGGGCTAGATCGCAATAAAGGTTTTCTTAAGCGATTAGAATAGTCATACCAAGAAAGTGGGTTCTTGGATTCAAGAAGGGAGCGTCTAAGTGTTTGTATGGGAAGTTTGCATGTGATAATACATTCGATTCAATATTAGTGAAGAAAATCTCCCAAGATCAGAAGGGGAGGCCTGAATGTAGTTTGCAAGTGGACCCGCAAATGAACCAGGATAAAATTCCTTGTTGCAGGCTTTTTCTATCCCAAAATTTCTTTACATTTCAAGTCGTATTATTGCCTAATATTAGCTGATATTTTGGATACTTTTAATTTGCTATATTTAGTTTAATTCTATTCAAATATATAGGCTTTATCTGTTCTTGAATATCGGTGAGTGGTTGTGTAATAAGCCAATCTGCAACTTGCTATTTTTTGTGAGTTAATCGATTAAGACAACGAGTTAATCGATTAACTGGAGCTTTTTCTAGAATAGGGCTTCAGTGCAAAAAGCGGTAATTGATAACCGCGACACCTATTCAACCCCCTTCTACGTGTGTTCTGTCCACTAATACCTAACAAGTGGTATCAGAGCTAGTACGACGTACAAGTTCAACCGCATACGCGTGATCCTTAAGGGAAAACAAATGGGTTCCACCAACCCCTTTGGCGGTGATGGCGCATCCATTAACCGCCCTCCCGTAGTCAGTGGCGAAGGATACGCCTACTAGAATGTCTGGATGGAGATATTCATTGAAGCCGTTGACTCAGATAATTAGGAATCCATAGTCAACATGCCTTTCGTCCCAATGCATGTTGTGGATGATGAATCAAAAGAAAAACCCAAGAATTTATGGACCGATGATGAACGTAAAAGGTTCAATACAACCTACGTGCTAAAAACATCATCACGTCGACCCTGTCTTATGATGAATTCTTTCGGGTTTCACAGTGTCAAAGTTCCAAGGAAATATGGTACACTTTACAAGTGACTCATGAAGGCACTAGAGAAGTCAAGCGTGCCAGGATGAATGCCATGACACATGAGTACGAGGTGTTTCGTATGTTGCCGAGTGAATCTATCGGTGACATGCAAAAGTGATTCATACATATAGTAAACCATTTAGTTTCTCTAGATAAATTGTTTACCAAAGGAAAACTAACTAATAAAGTTTTGCATTGTCTTGATAGGAGATGGCAACCTAAAGTTACAACTATAATGGAATCCAAGGATCTTCACTTCACGCCTTTGCCAACATTATTTGGAAAGCTTCAAGAGTACGAGATGGAACTTGGGCGCTTGACGATGCATGAGGAATCAGATCACAAGAAGAAAGGCATATCTCTTAAAGCAACAACGTGTCAACCTACTGAAGAGAAAGAATATGTTGAGTCTGATTCAGATATTGATGATGAAACGTTGAGCCTTCTCGCACGAAAATTCGGGAAATTCTTAAAGAAATGAGGCTTTAAACATTTTTAGAAGAAAGAAGCGCGTGAGTCAACTAGAAAAGGCAAAGGTAACAAAGAGCGCTTCACTTGCCACGAATGTGGTAAGCCAGGACACATGAGATTTCAATGTCCTACTTACCTCAAGAAAGTTGATTTATAGAAGAGCACTCCTCGGGACTTCAAGTAAAAGAAGGCCTACATTGTATGGGACATACTATAGGAGGATATGAGATCAAGCACCTCAGATGAAGAGAAGACCGCCAAGCTATGCCTAATGACCAGAACAAATCAAGCTTGCGATTCAAATTCAAAGGAGGTAAATAATGAGGTATACTCTGACACCTCATCTTCTTCTTTTGATGATCCACCTCCTTATGAGGACTTATATAATGCTTATGTCGAATTGCGTGAAGAATTAAAGAAATTAGCTAGGATTAGTTCTGATAGAGAATGAGTAATCTTTCTAAATGAACAAAAAATAGTTTTATTACAGAACAAATTTTTTTTTTAAGCAAAGGTGCAAAAGCACCCCACAAATATATTGATTAAGGAAAGAAAGAGAGAAAGAAAGTTACAAGTCATACAATCTATAGTTGGGAAGACCCAACCTATTCCTATTATAATCATCCACTATGAATTTAGGAATGTCAACCCACCAAGAAAAAGTTCTAGAAGCTATACCATGGTTAGCCAACTTATCAGCACAATAATTTCCTTCCCTATATATATGAGAAATAGATAGATTCGTTGCCAAAAGAGTTTGTTTGAAAATATTCCATTTCGACCAAAGTTGCCAAGGAACCGAGCTCTTTCCATTGAAGATGTCCACCACAAGAGTAGAGTCACACTCCAACCATAACGAGTTCCAGCCATGCTTGAAAGAAATATCAATCGCTGTGATTGCAGTTTGAAGTTCAGCATAAAGAGCATCATGAATGCCGCAATAGCTTGCAAAGCAAGCCACCATATTTCCAGAATGGTCCCTGAATATGCCACCACCACCTGCATGGCCAGGGGACCCCTTAGCAGCTCCATCAGTGTTGACTTTTAAGACTCCCGTATTAGGATTTTTCCATGTTATTTCACAGATTCTAGGAGCTCTGCTATACTTGATTGAGATATTAAGATTCTTTAGGATGTTGAACTCCTCTAGAGAGCCATTAGCCTTATGCTTAGAAATATTACCCGACAAAGAGGTTGCCAATCTGATTCTAGCCAAAGCTTGGAGCCTGGATGCAACCTTGTCTTCAAATCTAGAACTATTTCTGTAGGACCAGATTGTGGAAATAATATGGGTGATGGCAGCAAGTAGGGTGTCATTCAGCTGGTTGCTCCATCTTGAATTACAGGCCAGTAGGATAGAATTAATTGAAGAAGTGTCCAATTGGATTGAGAAAGTTGAACAGAGCCAATGCCACATATGTTTGGCAAGCTTACAATTAAGAAACAAATGATCAGAGGTTTCAGAAGAAACCTTGCAAAGACTGCACATAGAAGCCATACAATAACCCCTCTTTTGAATATTGTCATCTGTTGGCATCTTCTTGTTTATCCATCTCCATATCAGAAAAGCCTTTGAAGGAGGAATTGATGAAGACCAGATTTTTTTGCCCCAATTAGTGTTTGAATTAGAACTACTAACATAAGAATAGGCATCTCTCAGAGACAACACTCCATCAGTAGAGTTTGTCCACACTAGTCTGTCCTTTAATTTAGGAATCCTAGTCTTTGAGATCTGTATGGCAATTCTAGGAAAGTGATCAGCAATGAGGCTAGGAATGATCCATTTAGAGCCTGAGATGAAGTCAGCAACAGAAGCTAGAAGAGAATTATGTAGCTCTGTGGGAATATTCATGGATTCCACCAAAGGGCATCCAAGCCAATTGTCTTTCCAAAAGCTTATGGTATGCCCATCACCAACTAACCATCTGGAGTTTATTATTGCACCATGCCAACTATTTTTAATGCCAGGCCAAATTGAAGACTTATAGTATCTGTTTGAGGGATTTGCAGAAGCTCCAAATCTTTGCCTATAAAAAATAGCCCATTCCTGGTGCAAAGAAATCATTTCCCAAGTTAACTTGAGAAGGGCAGCTTTGTTGAGTTGCTTGATTGATTTAATTCCCAGGCCACTGTTCTTGGTAGGAGAGCAAACTTGATGCCAAGCCACTGTAATCATTTTCCTCACATTGATATGTCCAGACCAGATAAAGTTTCTCATGCACTTATCCACATGTTTGAGCACTTGAGAAGGCCAAACATAGACATGAAAACTATACACAAGCATACTTTGTATGATAGATTTAACAAGCTCCACTCTTCCCATTATGGAGAGAGACAAACCTTTCCAATTAGCCATCTTTAGAGTTATTTTATCAGCAATTTGTTGAAGATGCACTTTTTTTGGTTTCCCTATAAACAAAGGGACACCCAAGTAATTAGATGAGCTAAAACTTGAGAATGAAACCTTAGATCTAATATTTTCCTTTAATACATGCAATTGCTCAAATAATAAATTATGTCAATCAACTGTCTGTGAGTCTTGCAAGACTTTGAGAAATGAGAATTTGAAACTTAATGAAAAACTCGCAAAACTCATAGAGTCAAAATCAATTAAACATTATGCTTAGTCAAACTAGAAATGTTGCTGACCATACTGGATTAGGATATATTCCCCTTATGCGTAGGAAAATACCATATAGGAAACCTGTAACTTGACATACTAAAAAGTTTTACAATAAGAAAGTTCCTACACGTTTTTATTGTGGCACACATGACCACACTTCCTACTCTTGCTATATTAGGAAGTATGGTATACCTAGTGGTGTATATGCCTGGATGAAAAAGGGAGATAACTCTCTTGTTACGAACAAAAAAGGACCAAATGTAAATTTGGTAACTGAAAAAGGCAAGTGATCTATTTTACAAGTATGTCTACGAGCACACGAGAAACATTGGTATCTACGAGCACACGGGAAACATTCCTAGATCTATCATTAAAAGAAAAACGATTTGTCACGTATGGAGACAACAACAAAGGAAAGGTACTTGGCACTGGGATAATTGGCAACTCAACTCAGGCAATGATTGAGAATTTACTATACGTTGAAGGCCTGGAGCATAATCTATTGAGTATCAGCCAACTCTACGACAATGGTAATTGTGTATCTTTCGACTTTGATTGTTGCATAATTCGTGACAATTTTTCTAATAAGGTCAAATTTGTTGGAATTGTATTAATAACATCTATATGGTTAAGATAGAAGATGTAACGACATTATTTTCAAAATGTTTTATATCTAAAGAAGATGATATATGGCTTTGGCATAGGCGTGTCGCTCATATTCATGTAAAACATCCAGATAATCTGTCTAAAATGATTTGGTTGAGGGTCTACCAAAACTTGATTTTAAAACTCAGGAAACTTGTGATACTTGTAAAAAATGTAAACAAGTTAAAAACTCTTTTAGTAAAACGAATGTAATATCCACTACAAGACCTCTGGAGCTTCTCCATATGGACTTATTTGGACCTTCACAAATAATAAGGGTTGGTGATAGTTTCTATGCTTTAGAAATTGTTGATTATTTCTCTAGATCCATATGGATACTATTGTTATCTTCTAAGAGTGATGCATTCAAATCTTTCAAAAACCTTGCCAAACAAATTCAAAAATCAGTATAATCTTAAAATAGTATTCATTCGATCTGATCATGGTGGCGACTTTGAAAACCACCAGTTTGATAAATTTTGTCATACACATGGTATCATGACTTAATTCTCGGCTCCTCGTACTTATGAGTTTTTGAGAGGAAGAATCGAGTTCTAGAGGAGCTTGCTAGAACCATGCTAAACGAAAGCAAGGTTCCTAAGTACTGATGGGCTGATGCAGTGCATACTGCTTGCTATGTGATAAATCGTATGCTCTTGAGGCCTACTTTTTTGAAAACTCCTTACGAACTTTTAAAAGGCCGAAAACCTAATATTGCTCATTTTCATGCTTTCGGATGTAAAGGCTTTATTTTAAATAATGGAAAAAGAGCGCTAGGAAAATTTTACTCAAAAGCGAATGAGGGAATATTTTTAGGGTATTCATTGCATAGTAAAGCTTATTGAGTCTTAATCGATTAGAATAAGTTCCAGTAGCTAACACTTTATTTTTCCTGAAATTTAATCGATTAACGTGCCATCTTAATTTATTACTTGGGCTTATTTTTCTGATAATCTAGAATTTTAACTACGATTAATCGATTAAGTACAACTCTTAATCGATTAATGACAACAAATAAAGTAGAAATAACAGCGTTTTTGGCATTTTTTTCAAATCCTCTATATCCCCTTCTCTCTCTAAATCTCATAGGCAACAACACAATATGAATTCTTAGCTTAAAAGAAGATTAAACCTCATCCTCTACCCATATTGCACTTCATTTCACCCCAATTTCTCTCAATTTTTCCAAGAAACCAAATTTCCCAAATTCCAAACCCTAAGTTTAGGTTCTTCCCAAAGTCCTCCTACACCTCTCAATTCTCTCGGTTTTGCAATAAAAAATGGAAAGAGGCCGTTTAAAAAGGATTAAGACAAATTCACAACGCGCATGAATAGCTCCTATTGCTTCATCTTCGAATCCAAGTGTGAGGCAGGACCGTGGAGATCCCTACTACTCTCTCATTTTGCAGGAGACTCGGTTGTCAAAGTGTCAAGGTAGGAAACCAACATATATCAGGTATGCCGATTTAACCTGGATGGAAGAACAAAATTTTGAATTTTCGCAAGGCATGCAAGCTCAAGGAGCTGTCACTTTTATGGAATTAAAGTGAAATATATACCCCACATTAGAGTATTTTATGACAACTTTAGATATAAGGATGGAAAGTATTGGTCTATGGTTTCTAGAAACTTATTTGAGCTGAGTGAGGAAATTTACATGAATGTGGGAGGTTTGTCCACCAATGGTGTTAGCATTGGTAATTGTGTCTGGGTCAAGAATTCATTTGATGCTGTTGAGGCTTACAAGTCATGTTTGAGAGACCCCCATCTGTATATCCAAGGGGAATTAACAAAAGTTGGATAATTATCAATAGAAAATAGGCTATTGCACTATCTGATAGCGTACATTTTGGTTCAGAGGAACACAAATCGTGTGCAACCCACCGTGAATGATTTGAGGTTCATGTACGTTGTTAAAGAAAATGTTATGATTAATTGGCCTCAGGAGATCCTTAAGGTCATGTATAGTGTGTCTACTTCACAATCCAAGCTGCTACCCTATAGTATATTCATTTCGGGGATCATTGATTATCTGCATATTGATGTGTCTAACACCATCATCATAGAGTCTTCTGATGAGTATTGATCCATAAGATGAGTATTTACAAGTATGGGAATACTTGGCAATGCCAAGAGGATTACACTATTGTGGATCTAGACTTATCTAGAGATGAGGATCAGGCAAGAATGGATCAGCATAATGCAGGAACTCAGGGGGAGTCGGCTGGAAACGCACCGCAGGAACCACCCTTTGGATTAGCTCAGTTGGATACTATAGAGCAAAGGCTGAATAATAAAATGGATCGATATTTCCAATCTTCGAAGGATTCTTACCATACAAATTCTGAGCAATTTGAGGAACGTCAGGTTGCTGACATTGATAACCACTATCTGTCTATGAGGAGCTTTGTTCAAAACACTACTAAGGCACAAAATCATAGGTTTTATGTAGAATTTGAAAAGCTTAGAGTCCTCATCCAGGGAGATAGTAGTCTGACAGTTCCTGATGATAGAGACTTTCTTCCGCATGCTTAGATTAGAAGACCTTAGACCCTAGGTTGCCTTTGGTTTAATTCTTCTATTGGGTAATTTTAAGAATTTTGTTGCTTTGTACTCTTGAGACATATTTTCTCTTTGCTTTTATTGGGTTGTAATAGGAACTGTCTACTCTTGCTACACTTTTATCACTCGATATGCATGACTTTTATCGCTGGTTTTGTTTTAAAATGCTTATATCATATGCGTATCTATGTCATATATAGTATGAAGGTATGTTTAATGGTACTTGACCATGATTGGTTATCTGCATCTATCCTGTTTGATTAAGCCTGCTATTTGCATGCTATGATATTAATGTTTGATCATTCTATGCTTAATTAGTTTTTGTATAACCTTCCATGCCATTAAATTTGTTCATTTACTATATTTTTTCCATTTAATCGATTAACATACATATTTAATTAATGAAGTGCTTCTCAACAAGTGCAATTGTTCAAGCTTCCTTCAACTTGTTAATTAATTAAATTTCCAAAATTAATTGATTGATTACAGTTTTGATTTCATTACATAACTCTTCTTACTTTTGACTAGATTGATTCGTTTATCTTTTTGACAATGTCAAAAGGGGGAGAAAGGTTGCTTTGTTGTTTGCAGGTTGTAAATAATATTCAACTTCCGTTTACTAGCTATGCGCTTTATCTTTGAAATTAACAACCATGCATTCTATAACCATCATCAAGCTATGCAACAAAACAAGATTTGGTGTGGAGTTTGACATCATCCAAAAGGGGGAGATTGAAAGTGCAAAGTGTCAAGTATAGCACTATTAGATTATCTATGTTTCAATGAAGACAAGGATTTAGTGAAAGGTTGAACATGACTCAACAAATCAACATGACGTGCACTCAAGGGTTTCATACCTAGACTCGGTTCATTAATAGAGCTATTTTTAGAAGTCTTAAATGTGTGTCGTAGATATTGAGTCTAGGTTAGGTAAACCTAGATGCAATTCTCACAAGCCTTAAAAATAATCATTTCATTTACATGAGACATGCCATCTAGATTATTATATGTTCCTGCATTAATCATACATGTTACTTGTGCATCTTAGGAATAATATATTGGTAAAACATGTATAGTTGATAAGCATAACATATAGGTAGTTTACCATTTAATCATTTAGCTGGAAAATGTGCTAGTTAATTGATTAAGAAAGGTGTTAATTGATTAACGTGAATTCGGTTTTAACAGTTAACTGAAAACCTAAAAACAATTATTCTCAACAGCCCGTTAATCGATTAATTATGTCTTAGAAAGGTTTTCTATATAAACTATGTTTATAGGTCATGTACCATACATCATATCATTCATTTTTAGAATTGCTAGCTGCATATTTTTAGTGCTTAATTGTGACATATAGACAGAGTGAAATGCATTGTGATATAGTGAGAGATAGTATCATGCTTAGGCTTTAACTGTCATCTTATTGCATGTGGTTTAATATGTTAAACATTCCTATCTTTTCTTGCATGATTCCTGCATTTCTTTAGGAGAATTTTAGGGTAAAAATTATGTGTTTCTGCATATTAATGAACTCATACATATTCATGTTAACTTGTGAGTTTTGTATAGGGTTTTTAGTTGAGTTTTAATTGTAATATTTTGAGCAACATTGTGCTTTATAATACTTTATTTTTGTACTGTTTTTTGTTTAAATAAGGGAAGTTGTCTCTTGGTGTCTTACCACCTAAGAGATTCAGTAAGTCTTCACCAAGACTTAGAGGTCTGGAGTTTAGAACGAGTTCTTGGTTGGGGCTAGATCACAAGAAAGGTTTTCTTAGGTGATTAGAATAGTCAAACCAAGAAAGTGGGTTCTTGGATTCAAGAAGGGAGCGCCTAAGTGTTTGTATTGGAAGTTTGCATGTAACAATACATTCCATTCAATATTAGTGAAGAAAATCTCCCGACATCAGAAGGGGAGGCCTGGATATAGTTTACAAGTGGACCCACAAACGAATTTGGATAAAATTCCTTTTTGCAGGCTTTTTCTATCCCTAATCTCTTTACATTTCATGTCGTATTAGTGCCTAATATTATCGGATATTTTCGATATTGTTAATTTGCTATATCTAGTTTAATTATGTTCAAATATATATACTTTATCTGTTCTTGAATATCGGTGAGTGGTTGTGCTATAAGCCATTCTGCAACTTGTTGTTTTCTGTGAGTTAATCCATTAAGAAAGAGAGTTAATTGATTAACTAGGGATTTTTCCAGAATATGGTTTCGGTGCGAAAAGCGGTAATTGATAACCGCGTCACCTATTCAACCCCTCCCCCTTCTATGTGTGTTTTGTCCACTAATACCTAACAACTTCCGGTCATTTACTTTTCTGCATCTAACAATTTATTCATTAGGGTTAACTAGAACTATTTTATACCAACCTTTCATAAGAAATGGTATGGTTAACTTAATAAAAGGAGACCAACCTCTATGGTATAGTTAACTAGAACCCGAAAGGGAGTAAATAAATAAAGTCATCACTCAATAAAATATTCATCACTCATCACTCTAATTTTAAATAACTTACAAACCTATAAAATATGCTTTCAGAAATAACAAGAATCCAGTGTTCATCCTCTCTTGCATCATCAATCTTGGATAGTTGCACTTGAGAAACAAAAGCCTTGTTTAGAAAAGTATCTTTCAATTTTAGGCGAGTAGTAACTCCCTTACTTATATCACCAATGACGTTATCCATAGATTGATATCGATGGGATCTCCATTCATTATGTAATTCAGAATGAATATGCTCTTCTTCTGATGATAAAATATCATCTATTTTCAAATGCTCTTGTTGGCTGTAAAATCGCTAATAGGATTTTCCAATGATGAACTAGGAAAGTCATCATCATCAACCATGGATATTTATTCCAAGGTTGGATTAGATTTATTAAAAGTTACATGAATGGGTTCTACCATGGCCATTGTTCTCCTACTAAATATTCTAAAAACCTTTCTTGTAAAGAATAGCCAAGGATAATTCCTTCATCGGTTTTTGCATCAAACGTTTCTAAGTTTTCCTTTCCATTATTTAGCACATAACATTTGTAGCCAAATACATACAAGTGACATATATTTGGTTTTCTACCTTTGAAGAGTTCATAGGGGGTGTTCTTTAGAATAGGTCTAATTAAAACTCGGTTAGAAACATAACATGTCGTACTGATTGCATCAGTTCAAAAGTGTTTTGGGAGATTAGTTCTGTTCAACATTGTACGGGCTAGTTCTTCCAAATATCTATTCTTTCTCTATACAACACCATTTTGTTGTGGTATTTCAGTAACTTGTTTCCCTATTCCACATAGTTTAGGTAACATGTTACCTAGATCTAGTAACATGTTACTCAGGTGAAGTAACTTGTTACTTAGCATTATTTAAATTGTTTCAAGACTTGTTTAATTATTTTGAAAATAGTTTTGGTTCCTTTGAATTTCTTTAGGCATTGCTACTAATTATAAATTGAGCATAAGGATATAAGTACCTATTTTAAGACGTCAACTCTAATTCTCTTGAAGCTTGAATCTTTTATGTCTTCATTGTCTTCTTCCATTTCTTCTTCTTGTGATCTTGGTGTCTTAATCAAAACCGTTCCAAGGTCAGGAGCAAGATTTCTTCAGAGTATGGGTGGCTGATAGTATTTGTTGGTGCATACACATGGAGGTGGGATCACACCAACAATAATGCACCAGATCTCACTAGAAATCCCCAGACACTCATTGTTCGAGGATAATGCCAGTGGGAAGAGTTTTAGAGATTAACGTATTCCAATGGCTAGATATTTGGCCCTTCTGGGACGACTCAGGTGAGCATAAAGTATTACAGGCCTGGAAAAGGGTATAAGATGATGGAATTCCGTGAAAATAAGGAATATCATGGGTCCTATAGGGACTGATGGGCTATATTCGGTTGACTTTTCTCTAAGAGCCTATCGGAAATGAATCATTTATGAGCCATGCAAATGGGACCTTTACAAGCAGCTTATCAAATTTGGTGGCACCTACACTTGCATGTGTAATTATACTAGCATTGTTGCACTGAACAACACTAGAACTCTCATGCTTTTGTTATTCAAGGATAACACTAGAGGGATGAGTTTAAGAGGTTAACAGAAGCCAAAGGCTAGAGGCATGAGTTTTAAAGAATAAAAGACACAAATGGCTAGATAGTTGCACCTTCTAGGATGAATGAGGTGAGCCTATAGTATTACAAGATTGCAAAGGGGTCAAGACGATGGAATTCCATGAAAATAAGGACAGGACTAAAGGGACTCGTGAGCCATGTATGTCCACTTTTTTCTAGTGGCCTGTCCAAAATTAAGAATTTTTGAGCCGTGGAGACATGTCCGATAACTGCGGCTTATAGCATTTGATGGCACAGATAGTTGTAGTTGCAACCTTACCAACACTAATGTAGTGAATCCCATCAGTACTTTGTTAGCTTTCGTTGTATCTTACAGGACGACCGAGGTTGGCCTAAATTATTACAGGACTGGAAAAATGAGCAAGAAGATGAAATTTCGTGAGAATGGAGGGTTGTGCATGGGTCCTGAAGGGACAGATGATTCATGTATGGTGGGAATTTCTCTTCCATCCTATAGGAAATGATGCGTTTCTCAGTCGTGGAGATAGGTCTGGTAACTACGACTTATAATTTGATGGCACATACACTTTCATTTGTGATCATACTAGCAGTAATTCACTCGATGCCATCATAACTTCTTGGCTCTTGTTGTTTAAGGATAATGCAATAGAGATGAGTTTTAGAGAATAAGGGATGTAAAAGTCTAGAAAATTGCACCTTTTCGGATGACCTATGTGAGCCTAAATTATCAGGGACTCGAAAAGGGTACAAAATAATGGAATTCCCCCAAAATAGGGGGTTGCTCATGGGTATTGAAAGGACCGATGAGCTATGTCTGGTGGGCTCTTCTCTAACAGCGTGTTCGAAATGAAGCATTTCTGACACATGGATATAGTTTCGACAAACTGTGGCTTTGTTCATTTGATGGTCCATAAGAACTCTTTAGCTCTCGTTGTTGGAGGATAACGCTATAGGGATGAATTTCTGAGATTAATTACGCTAAAGGCTAGACAGTTTCACCTTCCTGGATGATAGTGATGATCCTAAAATATTATAGGACTCGAACAGATGCAAGACGATGCAATTCTAAGAAAACAAGGGTTTGCGCATGCACCGTAAAGGAACCAATGAGAATTTAAAACTGGATTTTTGTAGCGAACTATCGAAAATGAAGCATTTTGGAGTCGTAGAGGATCAAATCACGATTAACAAAAATGTTTGAAATATGTTAAATTATTTGAATTCTAAGATAGAAAATCTGACCGTCTATGGAAAAATGTTAGAAACACATATTGCTCAACAAGCTAGCAACATTAATAGGCAAACATGCATGTTTCCAGGACAACTAGAGAAAAATCAAAATAATGAACATTGTAAGGTTGTCCGAATAAGGAGTGGGAAGGAAGTCAATGATGTTCCTCGAATTGAGAATGATTCACATTGTGGAAGAGAAACATATTGAGGCAAAAGTTTCTGAAGAGGAACAAAATTTTGAAAAGGTGTCTAAGTATGTAGCTCCACCACCATAAGTACCACTAATTCCTTTTCCCTAGAGATTTGTGAAGGTAAAATTAAATAAGAAATATGGGAAAATCTTAGATATGCTTAAGAAATTATATCAATTTTCCCTTAACCGAGGTACTATAGGAGATTCCTGCATACATGAAATCTCTTAAGGATATTCTATCTAAATTGAGAATACTTGAGGATTATGAAACAATTACAGTAACTGAGGAGTGTAGCGCTTTAATTCAAAATAAATTGCCTCTTAAACTAAAAGATCCTGGTAGTTTCTCTATCCCATGCTGAATTGGTAAGACTAATTTTGACTGTGCTTTATATGACTTGGGGGTAAGTGTGAGCCTCATGCCCTTATCCGTGTGTAAAAAATTAAATGTGGGTCAACTAAAACCCACTCCTATATCACTTCAACTAGTGGATAGGTCAACTAAATTCCCTATAGGCATTTTAGAGGATGATCCTATCCAAGTTAAGATTGTTTTTGGCTTTTATTTCTCTTTGTTCGGGTTGAGCGGGTATGTTTGGCTATGTTGTCTAGTTTGGATGGATTGATGCCAAAAATAGCATAAATTGGCTGCAAGAATATGGATTTCGGTGTTGAGGCTATGTAGAGACCAATTGAACGGCCAAAAAACGTCACCCTTGAGCCTGGATCGAAGAGAAGCAACTTGAAGTGATGACGCCACATACACCCACGATCGTGGATGTTATATTATGTTCCTATTTTTTAGATTTGTTTTGTTGGGCGTAGACCAATTTTTTGTAATTAGGGTTAATGACGGTTCTCCCTCAAGGATTGAACACACTTTACATTACAATTCTCTAATTTAGAATTTGGTATTCTCTTCTCCATCAAGATTGAGTAATTCCCTTTGTTTCTAGTACTAGGGATATGCCCTTCTACATTTAATAGACATTTGTTCTTACTTTTAATTCATTGAGTGTTGTGATTAGAATCATTAAACTGAGTTTTATTCATGTGAGTTGTCTGGCAAACAAATTACACCTCTTTGATACATTGAGGAAGGACCGAGAGGTGAACCCAACTATCTGACCATTCAATTATTCAAACAAGAATCCTAATTCATGAGAGTAGTCTTAGGATTCTTGGTGGTTTTGGGAATTCACCTTTTGTTGCTACGAAGCTATTGGATAGGAAGATACAAGGAAAGGGTTCGATTGATAACCATACCATGAGAGTAGGTGTGACTTCAACTGAGTACACGTGTCGGAGATCAAGAGAGGATGAAACATACCGAAGAGCAATTCACCTTCATAACTTAAAGTTCATCAAATGGAGCAAAATATGGATTTGCAAGTGTAAAGGCGGTAACCCTTATCGTAGGAACTCTTCTTAAATTAGATTTCAACGATTTTTCTTAATTTCATAATTATTCTTGTCAATGTTCATTTGTTCTAAATTCCCTTTTAATTTCTTTTTGAGTTAATTATAAATTAAATGTTATAATTAAAATAATTTTATAGTCCTCGTGGGATTGATATTTTACTACTTGACGACATAATCGTACACTTGCAATTTTACCTATCAAGTCCACGAGGGAATTCCATGAAAATAGGGTGCAAGATGAAGGAATACGACAAAAATAGGTTGTTGTTCATGGGTCAAGAATGGATGGAAGAGCGATGTCGGTTGGCTTTTCTCTATCGACATGTTGGAAATCAAGCATTTGATCGTGCATACACTTGCAGGTGCGATCATACCACGACTAATGCACTGGATCCCATCAGTACTACCATGTCTCTCGTTGTTCGAGGATATCCCTAAATGGACGGTTTTAGAGAATAATGAAAGTCGGATGCTAGACAATTGCACCTTTTGGGACGAACGAGGTGAGTGTAAATTATCTCTTGACTCGAAAAGGGGCCAAGATGGTGGAATTCTACGAATATATGAGGTTTCACATGGTTGTTGAAGGGTCCAATGAACCATGTATGGTGAGCCTATTGTAGGGTCCAATGAACCAACTAGCTTGGACAGCCTATTGTAGGCTATGTTGCATGGATGTTGACACCTCCTACTTGGCTGTTTAGAACATATATCATGCATGAGGTCATGTGCTTGGTCTTCAAGTAATGAATAGGCAAGTTGCTTGATGAGTTGGCCAAGCTTTCCTCATGGCTAGGTTTCCTGACCTGCTTGGGCGCCTGGCCCCCTTTTGGCTCACGAATCCTTGGCTGGTTGGTTCCTTCATGGTGAAGGAACCTACCTTTCTTCAAGCCAAATCAACCTTTGTTCCTTAGTTTTTGACTTGATTTTAGTTTTTGACTTGGCACTTTGAGCAAGACTTCTTCAAGTCTAGGTAAGCTTTTGAGATGTGCTTTTCTTTGCATACCTAGCTTAGGCTTCTTGAAGGTGAAGTAAGGTAATTTTCTTCAAGCCTAAGTCATCTTTTTTTTGGTGACAAGCTAAGCACACAACATTCCATACTTGGCTTGTATTTTTTGAGCATTTCGTTTTGAACTTTTGGCTTGTGATTTGGCATGAATTCTTGGCTATCTTTTGGATTAATTATTTTCAACAATTTCCTACAAAATTCACGAGAAACTTGGACAAGAGGTGATCAAAATAAATATTTTTCAAAAACACAATTTAACTAAAGAATGGTGAATTAAGTTGGTTTTCACATTTTTGCATAGTATAAGTGCCATGAAAAGTGTATGAAAATTAGGTATTTTTGGCACTTATCAACTCCCCCCAACTTAAGACTTTGTTTGTTCCCAAATAAAAGAAAAATAACAACTACTTGGCTTTTAGGAAAAATTTAGTTTGGACAAGATCAAAACTATGCATCATTTTAAAGTTTCTTGAGATGTGTTTATGATCATGTGATTTTAACTCATAATGCTTCAAACTAAGAATGAACACATCTTTTCAAAAATTCATTTAGCACTTCACTTATAGAAAGTGTTATCAATCAAAGAGATGCATTTTCACACATGGTTCAAGAATGGAATCAAATGGGTACATGTTTCACTCAAAACTGAACTTGTTTGGTTTGTAAGAATTTAATTTTTTCTTTCTTCTCAACACTTACTTTGATTGCACAATTTTTTTCAAGGATTATTAAGGTCTTCCTTAGTTTATAATGAGGTTTGGCTATCAAAAAAATTTGTTTTTCAAGATATTCAAAGACACTTTTCAAGTTAAAATAGAGCAAAATAATTTATCTTTTTAAATTTATGTCTCTTTTCAACTTTTTCACCTTTCTTCTTTTCCTTCCTTTCCTCATTCTTTTCTTGATCATTTTGTGTAACCTTTCATGATTTTTCGCAATACCTTTGTACTCCTTTTTGTTTTTGGAGCGTTTCTTTACATTTTTTGATTTGTAAAGAGATTGAGAATTTTTCTTTTAAACACTTTGTTACATGGCCAACCAATCCCCCCAACTTAATGTTTTCCATCAACCTTCTTTTTGAAAAATGATCTCTTTTTACTGAGAAGAGTATAGGAGATTTCATTTTTGTTTTTTAGGCTCAAGGGTTGTGTTTGAAAAATAATTTTTCTTTTTAAGGCTCAAAGGGGTTAACAAAGGATATTACTATTTTTGGTTGGTCATTTTTGGTCAAGTGGCCCATTCTAATTGAAAGAATTTTCCTTGATCATATCCTATCTAATTGTGTGCAAGCAAGTAAAGAAATATTCAAACAAAATCAATTGTGAAAAACCAAAAAGTTTCTCACTAAGCTCACATAACTTGTGTTTGGCTTACACTCCCTCACATGGTTGGTTTATGTACAACTCTTTGATTTTCAAACAAATTCACAAGTTCATGATAAATGATTTTCCAAAAAGTTTACATTTTATCAAAGTTATGACATTATGAATTAATCACAAAAATTTACGATTTTCATCTCATATTTCTAATCAAAGCTTGTTAATTTACAAAGTAAGTGATCTTGTTAAAAAAATGTTTAAGCCAATTTGTGTTTTCTACTAAGTTTAGTTTCAACAATTTCACTTTTTAAACAAATTATCAAAAAGCAAGTAAACACACTAAAAAAATTAAAAAGCAAACAAACACACTAATTGTTTTTTAAAAACACACCACAATGAATTTATTTCAAAATGTTATGCACACTTCCCCCAACTTAAGTTCTCGACTTGTCCTCAAGTCATTTTGAAAATAAGGAAGTTTGTGTAACATTTTGAAAGAAATAATATTAAAAACTCACCAAAATTTTTAGGAGAACTTGGAATTCCATTCTCCTTGATTTTTACTATCCTCTCTAAGATAGTAGTGCCTTTGAGCCAAATCCTCCTTTTTGTCTGTCTATCTTTGGACTTGTTTTCCTGTAAATCATTAGAACTTGCAATTTCTTTTTCCTTGAGTTTAGTCTTACAATTTACATGAGTTTTTCAATGTCTAAAACATTATGTTCATTAATAAAATTTCATTGACAGAAATTCTAATCAAATATCCTGCTTTTTTATGATAATTAAGTTTACAGAAATTGTTTGAAGCATGTTCCAAGTCCAAATGATAAATGGAAATCCAAACAAAATTTTGTGGAAATCCAACAGAAAAATATCAATTCAATCAGCCACAAATAAATCCATTCATAAGTTCATGAATTTATTTTGTTAAATGGAAAAGCAAACAACAACATGGTATACCAAATAGCACACTTTTTTAGGAGTTCTCTAGTTTGGAAAAATTAATTTTTGGCACAAATTTATCAAGCATGGTCTTAGTTTTAAAAAAATTATTTCTCAACTTTAAAGTTATCAACTAAATCATGTTCGTGGATATGTAGGTTCAAGTATCACAATAATACATGGGCATCAAAAAGTGCATCATGAATACTTAACCTTTAAGTAGGCTCCCTTTTTGACTTTTTTAAGAGAAGGAATGGGTGTGCCTTTTATATGCAATGTGAGGGCTTCCTGGCCCCCCTTTCCTGCCCGTCCAGCGACCTAGTCACGCGGTTTGGCACACCCAAAGCAGGTGAGTCAGCAGCTTGTACCATCTTGGCTAGCTAGCTTGGTCAACCTATTGTAGGCTATGTTGCATGCATGTTGACACCTCCTACTAGGCTATGTAAATTGTATATAACTCCACCTTCTATCCAAACGTAAGTGAATTTCAGGGAGTAAAATGATTACAATCACTAGAAGAGTGAGACAAAGCCAAGTCACAAGGCAACAAGCACAAAGAAAAAAAGAATGACCAAACATGCACCAAGCCGGTAAGTGTGGCCAAGCTAGGTGCTAGGCGGGTGTGTGAGAGAGGAAGGGGTCGCTTGATCTTGAAGAGAAGCATACCCTCTCATGAAGTAACTCAAGCTAGGTTTGTTCATACTTCATCCAAGCTTGACTTAGACCCCAAGGAAGGTCAGCCAAGTGTGACATTAGTCATGACCCAAGTGTTGAAAAATGCGAGAGATTTCACTAAGCTAGGAATCCCCCCTAACAACAAAACGTGTCACTTTGTTGAATGGTTTTCCTGGTTGTTGCAAGTTTATTTTATTTAGAGTGATGAGTGTTGAACAATTTATTTCTTTGGTGACTTTATTTATTTACTCCCTTTTGGGATTCCTTTTAACCATACCATAAAGGTCGATCTCATTTTATTAAGTTAACCATACCATTTCTTATGAAAGGTTGGATTCAAAGAATAAAATGAACAAAAGAATAAAGTTAGAAGTGAACCGTACCACTTCTTTCGAAGGGTTGGTATAAAGAATAAAGAATAGAGCAATAAATAAATGCTAGTTGCGGACTGAAAGTAAATGTTAGTTGCAGAAAGTAAATGACAGAAAGTAAATGTTAGTGGTAAGATTATTATTCATCACTCTTTATTTGTTAAGTAACAATCCGTTGATTGGATTGCACTCTTTTGCATATTATTCCTACGTACAAAGTTACAAATCATGAATTGGTTTGAACTTATGTTTTTAGGAATCTTTAATTCCACAAATAAAATTTATAATTCAACACTTTACTATGTTGCATAACAAAAATAATGCTTAACAAAAATTTTATTAACAAGGAAACATAAACTAATTATCACAAATTCTTGAGAAGAAAATTGCTTTGAAAAATGGAATTATTTCTAGACTCAAATGGTTTTGAAAAACATTACAAGTTATGTGTTATACTTTTGGTTAATTCCACACACCATTTCTAAATCCTTCATCTACTGTCCTAGTATGATAAGATGATTTTCAAACCTTATGTAATACACTAAATAATAGTTAAGTGCCACTCGTCGGAGCAGGTTGTCACACCCTACTTCAGGCTCCATTAACATCATTTAGCCATGAACATAAGTTGCTTAATAAAGGTGCTTGATATGGCAAGTGAACTAAGGTGTAGGTTATACTTTTCAGATCACTTGTTAACACTTTAAGAAGAACCATTTTTGGATCTTTAAATCAAGTTTTAGGTGATCAAGCTAAAACCTAATTAAAGAACTTCTCAAAGAATCAAAACATAACTAAAAATAATATCTTGAATGTATTGAAATCAAAAGATGATACAAATGAGGAAAATAAATAAAATTACACCATAATCCAAAATAATGTATAGGAGCATAAGCCATCTATCCAAGGATGAGATTGTTTTGGAGCCAAATCAAATTACAAAACTCTGCTTTTGTATCACATTTGCAATCTCCTTTTCTCCTCTTGAATTCTAAGTAAAAATTACAAGAATTTTCCAAGAACAAGCTTAGAACCGTGACTAGAATTTGTAGAGAGAAGAAGTGAAGAAGAAGAATGTGTATTGAAGTGTTTTATGAATGGAATGTGTATTGAAGTGTTTTATGAATGGAATGTGTATTGAAGTGTTTTATGAATGGAATGTGAATTTAATTCCTTTGAAGAGTGGGAAAAGGCCTCTATTTATTGGCAACCGTGACCGCTTGGCCCCCTTCCTAATCCAAGATGGGCGTACCAAACCCTTCAGCATGGGTTTGGTCCATGACTAAGTAGTTGTCTACTTCAGCAGGTTGGCTTGTGTGATGCTTGAGTCTAACCGTGTGAGGCTTGTGTCTGACTGAGCCAAGTTGAAGCCAGGTCAGCTGGGCGGTGCTAAGTGTCCACTCTAGGCTGTTTAATGAGCAATTTCATGTTGTTGGTCCATGCTTGTCGTCAAGCACTTAGCTTGCCATGTGTGCATCAAAAGTGGCTTATGTGGACACCTCCTTGCTTGACTATTTCTTGATTTTTTTCTTCTCTTCAATTTATCCTAGAAACTTCACACACGGACAATTTATCTAAAAAGTGTTCAATTAAGTTGGTTTTGCATGATTTGCATAGGATAAGTGCCATGAAAAGTGTATGAAAATTAGGTATTTATGGCACTTATAAAATCCCCCCAACTTAAGACTTTGTCTGTCCTCAAACAAATGTTAAAGCACATCCAATTTACATTGGTTAAATTTCATGATTAGATTGACATGATTCCAAATTTTGCTATAAGCATGCTCAAAATTTGTAATGATATTTTTCAAGATTTGTGAAATTCAGACATTATGCTTCAAACATCAATTTTTATGCTTATGTTCATCAAAAATTGTGTAACTAAATCAAAGTAAAAAAATTTGAATTCAAAAAGTGTTTTGTTGTGCACACAAGTTCAAAGATAGAACTTTTCAAGGGATGTAAGTGTTTCACTCAATATTCAACCATTTGAATGTAGTAATTTGTATTTGGTCTTTGTCTTACCTATTCTTTTAAATTGCATATTCAATCAAGGATCACTAAGGACTTATTTTCGTTTGTAATGAGACTAGGTTTGAAAACTTCATAGTTTTTATTGGATAAGCAAATTTATTTCAAGAGAGCAAAAAATTTAAAAAATTTAAGCACTTCACTTTTGCTTTCTTTCATAATTTCTTCCCAACCTTTTAGCTTTTGGACCATGGCTCTTTTGGCTTTTTCATTGTATTTTTCAATCTCTTTTTGTTTCTATTTTTAACAACTTTTGTTGCTTTTTTTAAAGAGATTGGAAAATGTTTTTAGTTTTCATTTTCAAGAAGCCAAGCCTACCAATTTCCTCCTAACCTTTTTGAATAATTTCCTCCAAGCCATGCAACCTTTGTTACTAATTTTATTTAGCAAATTCAATTCCTTTTTTAAAATTTTTTGAGTTTTTTATGGACAAACAAATTACTTTCTAAATAAATGTACATTCTACAAAAAAATTATAATTTTCACATATTCATCAACCTTGTTCCCCCACTTTAAATGATGGCTTGTCCTCAAGCCAATGAAAGAAATTATTTTGAAAGGAGATGTTTGATGAATACGGAAAATTAAAAAACATAACCAAACTACTAAAAGAAATTTGCAAACAATTTAAATCACACAAAATAATTCAATCTAAAATTAAAAAAAAGGAAGAATATAACTAACCAACCACTGGGTTACCTTCCAGTAAGTGCTCGTTTAACGTCAATAGCTTGACGCCTGTTTCAATTGTAGAGGTTATTCTGATGCAATTCTGATGATGAAGCTAATTCATCACCCAATTATGGTTTTAACCTCTGTCCATTCACTATCCAAGTCATTTGAGACTTTGGATCTTCCAATTCGACTGCTCCATATTCTTTAACATTTTTTATGACCTTGTAAAAATCTTTACTTCGAATCTTGGATGAATGCTACTTTTTAGCCTTTTATTTATACAATCTTGAAGATTCATAAGCTTCGAACCTCATTTCCTCTAATTGATGTAATTGATTCTTTCTTTTTGTTCTTGCATCATTCAAATCAAAATTTAAAAACTTAAGTGCCAAATAGGCTTTACGCTCTAATTCAACTGGTAGATGACAAGCTTTGCCATAAACTAGTTGGTATGGATTTTGGCCTAATGGTAATTTAAAATCATTTCTATATGCCCATACAGTATCATCCAACTTTTGTGACCAATCTTTCCTTGAGGAGGAGACTATCTTTTCAAGAATTCTTTTCAACTCTCTATTGGATACTTGAGCTTGTCCGTTGGTTTGTGAGTAATAAGGTGATACTACCATATGTCTAACATTATAAAATTCCAAAACCTTGTGTAATTGGGAGTTTACAAAATGAGATCCCATGTCACTTATGAGTATTGTTGGTGTTCCAAAGCGGGTAAAAATATTCTTTTTCAAAACTTTTATAACTGTTTTTTCATCCGCTTTTGGTGTTGCTAATTCTTCTACCCACCTAGAAAGATAATCAATAGCCACCAAGATATATTCATTTGAAGATGATGATTGAAAGAACCCATGAAATCAATACCCCAATGATAAGTGCCAAACATACCTAATTTTCATACACTTTTATGGCACTTATCTTAAGCATAATTGAGAAAAACCAACTTAAAACAATTCTTTTTGGATAAAATATCACAATCTTGTATATTGGTGTTTGTATTTCTTTTTTATGTGTTTTTTAGGATATAGAGAGAAAAAAAAGAAAGAAAAGAGAATAAATACTCATGGTCCAAGTAGAAAAAGAAATCAGACACAAGGTGCTTAAGCAGGCAGCTGAGCGTGGAGCAAGCCATGCTCAACTGACCTGAACACCAGCCTGACCTGGACACCAACCTGGCAAAGACCAAGCTGCTCAAGCAAGCAGCTAAGCGGACCTGCTTGACCGCTCAGCCTAGCACCAGAGAAAACCTGACACGGTCAGAACTCAAGCTTGGCACGATCAGACAAAAGCATGGGACACGCCCAAGTTGCTCAAGCAGCAGCTTAGCGGTGCCACTTGTGTGCTCAGTGGTGTGCACCCAGATTTGACTTAGCCATCAAAAAAACCATGAAGTCACCAATGACATCACTTCAAGTAGCCCACCATTGGCTTTTCAGAGTAGCTCACGATAGCTGGTACCTTAGCTCACAACTAGCTTTGGTGAGTCATGCTTAAGGAGGTGACAACATTTTCTTTCTCTTTTGTATATATTTATTTTTCCTTTTGTACATCTTTATTTTTATGTTTTTTACATTTGAAAAAATCAAAAACTCAAAAAGAAAAAAGTGAATTAGTGGAGTGAAAACCCACTAGTTAAGAAAGGTTTTATTGTTGTTATAAAACTTTTATGAGATGTGCAGGTACCCCTCATCAACTTTTTGAAAAGAACAACATAAAAGGGATTGAAATAAACAAGGATTAGTGGCTGGACTTTTTCTTCAAGAAGGGAAGCCACTTGAATCCTTAAAGGTTAAGTATTCACCATTTACTTTTTGATGATGATACTTTATCTTGTGATACTTTAACCAAACATCTCCATCAACATGCCTTAGTAAATGATTTTGAAATTGTCAAAATTAATTTTTAAAACTAAGAGCATGCTTGTTACATTTGTGCCAAAAATGAATTTTTTCAAACTTGAGAACTCCTAAAAAGTGTGTTATTTGGTTCACCATTTAACAAAATAAGTTCATAAAATTCTGAATGGATTTATATATGGATGTTTGGTGTGATAAAATGTGTTTTTAAGTTCCATAAATTTTGTTTGGACTTCCATTTTATCACTAGGATTTGAAATATGATTGAAATTATTTTCTAAACATCAACAAATTGGCGTTGCTGCCGGGGACAACTTGTTGAGGGGGAAAAACCTCTCTCTATCAAAAAATATCTTTTAACACCCAACAATCAAAAATTTATATTTCCAAAATATTTTGCAAGGGCATTTCATTTCTTTTTCCAATTCCGCTAGATCTTTGGCATGCATTACATTTTTGAACAAAACTTTTTGCCTCTTTAAAAATAGAGGGCTAGAAAAAACCATATTTGAGGACTATTGTAGTAGTTCTTTCTCAATTATAGTGTCCTCCATAAGCTGAACTATGTTAATGCCATAAAATTTTATGAGCCTCCTTTGAATCAACACATCTTTGAATTATGTTGTTAATTCCTTATTGGAATAAATATGGCTCCTCCCAGACGTAATGGTTAACTTCCTTGAGAAATTTTTCATTTTGATGATAGTTGAAATGATCGGGAATAATTCCTGAGGCTTTGTAGCTAGCTATATCAGCAAACCATGGTCGTTCTTGAAGGAAAAATAGCTTTTCATCTGGAAATGTTTCCATTATTTTCTCTCCTTTCGTGACTTCTTCCTTGATTAATCGTCACAAGTGATCTGCCATGAGATTATCTTTCCCGCTTTTGTCATGAATTTCCAATTTAAATTCCTGCAAGAGTAGCACCCATCGTATTAACTATGGCTTGGAGACAGGTTTCTTTATGAGATATTTGATTGCGGCATGATCAGTATAAACAATAATTTTTCCCCCAGTCAAATAACTTCTAAAATTTTCCACTGCGAATACAATAGCTAGCAATTCCTTTTCAGTAGTAGCATAGTTAATTTGTGCCTCATTTAAAACTTTGCTAGCATAATGTATTGCATGGAACAACTTCTCCTTCCTTTGTCCCGAAACTGCACCAACTACGTAAACACACATTAGTTCAAAAGATAGATCCGAGTTTGGTGCAATAAGGACAAGGGCAATTTCGAAGCATTTTTTTGAAGTTTTGAATGCTTCTAAATAGGATTCATCAAAATTAAAAGTAGAATCTTTAAGGAGAAGATTGCAAAGGGGCTTAGCTGTTTCAGAGAAATTTTTGATAAAGTGGTGGTAGAATCCAGCATGTCCTAGAAAGCTTCTAATGCCTTTAACATTTGTTGGTGGAGGAAGCTTCTCTATGACTTCTACTTTTGCCTTATCGACTTCTATTCCTTTCCTTGAAATCTTGTGCCCCAAGACAATACCTTCGGTGACCATGAAATGGCATTTTTCCCAATTCAGTACTAGGTTGGTCTCAACACATCTTTCTAAGACTGTCTCTTGATTCTTCAGGCATAAATCGAAAGATCTCCAAATACTCAAAAATCATCCATAAAGACCTCGATACATTTCTCCATTAAGTCTGTGAATATAGCTAACATGCATCTTTGAAAATAGCTGGGGCATTTCACAATCCAAATGGCATCTTTCTGTAGGCGTAGATACCCAAAGGACAAGTGACTGTTGTCTTTTCTTGATCTTCTAGATCCACAACAATTTGGTTGTATCCCGAATAACCATGTAAGAAATAGTAGAAGGCCTACCCTGATAATCTTTCCAGCATCTGATACATGAAGGCCAGGGGGAAGTGGTCTTTTTGGGTGGTTGCCTTGAGTTTGCGGTAATCTATACATACCCTACAACCAGTAACAGCTCTGGTTGGAATGAGTTCATTGTTGTCATTTCGAATTACCGTTAGTCCTCCTTTCTTCGGCACCACTTGAACAAGACTTACCCATTTACTGTTTGAAATGGGGTAAATCATTCCACGTTCTAACATTATCACCAATTCCTTCCGAACAACTTCTTTCATTGTCGAATTAAGTCTCCTTTCGCGTTGAGCTATTGGTTTGAAATCACCCTCCATCATGATTTTGTGCATACAGTAAGAAGGAATGATTTCTTTTAAATCTTTCAAAGTCCAACCCATCGCCTGTTGGTGCCTCTCCAAGACTTGTATCAGTTTGTTTTCTTTCAAGGTGGAAAGTGAGCTGTTGCTGATAACTAATTTGTTGAGCTTGCCTTCTAGAAATGCATACTTTAAATGTGAAGGTAACTGCTTCAATTCTAGCTCTTGTTCTTTCTTATCATCTTCACCTTGATGAGTTTCAGGCTTTGTTATCGGAGAAATTTGATCATCAGAAAAATTTATGATTAGTTTTTCTCTTTCTTCGTCCTCCAAATTGAGTTCTTGCATCTCCCAAGAATCATTAGGTTGAGGCTATTCTGAGCAGATTTCTGCAAGGATATCGATCTGAAAACATTGCCCCTTATGTCTTGGGTGATGCATTACTTTGAAAATGTCAAACTGGATTTCATTATTTTCTACTCAAACTGTCAGTTTGCCATTTTCCACGTTTATCTCCATTTTTTTTGTTCTCATGAATGGACGTCCCAGAATGAGTGGGATTTCCACATCTTTGGATATGTCAATTACAACAAAATCTACAGGAATTAGGAATTTATCCACTCTTACCAACACATCTTCTACAACCCTTTCCGGATATTTGATGGATCTGTCAAGTAGTTGTAGAGACATTCTGGTTGGTTTTAGTTGCAGTCATCCTATTCTCCTCATCATTGAAAGGGGCATCAGGCTAACACTTACTCCAAGATCAACTAGTGGTTTGCCTATATAAACTTCCCCAATTATGATTGGAACAGTCACACTTCCTGGGTCTTTTAGCTTATGAGGGATGTTAGTTTGAAGGATCGCGCTCCAAGTTACATTGAGTTTGATAACTTCTTTCTCACAATGGCTCCTCTTCCTTGATAGCAGTTCTTTCATTAACTTTGAATAAGTAGGCATTTTTTCCAAGCATTCGGAAAAAGGAATACTGATTTGTAATGATTTGAATATTTCCACAAACCTAGCAAACTGCTCTTCCTTCTTAGCTTTTGATGGAGCTGTGGGATAGGTTATTTTTTTCTGAACTTGCGGGTATTGTTTTTCTTCTTCCTATACCCCACTAGTTTCTGGTACATCTATTTTTTATGTACATTTTTTTCACTTTTTTCCTTTTTCTTTTTCGATAACCCTTCCCACCTTTTTTGCACTTCTGGTTGTGATACTTCCACAATGCTCTTAAATAGCTGAATGATGTTCAACTATGTGTCTGATTCGATTCTTCATATTTTTAATAGCATCATCTGTGATTTATTGATGCTTGATGGTTGTTCGCATGAATTTCTCTAGAATTTCCTCCAGTTTATTTTGAGAGCAACTTTTTATTGATTATGGTATAGTGATTAATGAAACAGACCAACTTTTGATTAGCACAACCATGACACCAAAAGTGTTGCTCCTTTTCTAACTGTTTTGGTAATTTTTGTAACTTTTGGTATAATTTGTTAAGCTTCTATTGTAACTCCTTTATGAAATTGTATATTTCAATTTGGATGTTGATTTGATGATCCATTTTCCAGATATAAAACACCAAAAAGGAAATTTGTGTATTTCCAAGAAAGGATTAGTAAGAAAAGAAACGTTTTTTGTAATTTACAAACCATAAAGGTCGTTGTAGTATAATGGTAAGTATTCTCACTTGTCACGCGGGTGACCCGGTTCGATCCCCGACAACAGTGCCAATTTGTTGAAAAATGTGAGAGATTCCACTAAGCCATGAATTCCCCCCTCAACAACAAAACATATCACTTTGTTGAAGGGTTTTCCTGGTTGTTGCAAGTTTGTTTTATTTTAGAGTGATAAATGATGAACAATTTATTTATTTGGTGACTTTATTTATTTACTCCCTTTTCTGGTTCCTTTTAACCATACCATAAATGTCGGTCTCATTTTATTAAGTTAACCATACCATTTCTCATGAAAGGTTGGTATCAAAGAATAAAATGAACAAAAGAAAAAAGTTAGAAGTTAACCGTACCACTTCTTTTGAAGGATTGGTATAAATAATAAAGAATAAAGCAATCAAAAACTGTTAGTTGTGCAAATGTAAATGACTGAAAGTAAATGTTAGTTGCGGACCGAAAGTAAATATTAGTTGTAGAAAGGAAATGACAAAAAGTAAATGTTAGTGGCAAAAAGTAATAGACAGAAAGTACATGTCAGTAGTTAGATTATTATTCATCACTCTTTATTTGTTAAGTAACAATCCATTGATTGGATTGCACTCTTTTGCATATTATTCCTATGTACAAAGTTACAAACAATGAATTGGATTGAACTTATGCTTTTAGGAATCTTTTCTTCAACAAATAAAATTTATAAGTCAACACTTTACCATGTTACACTTGCATCTCTTTTCAATATTCAATTGTAGTATAGTATTGGGTTTTGTCGAACCAAAGGGAATTGCATTAGAAGAAGATTATATAGGTATATTATAGCAAAAATAATGATTAACAACTTTTTTGATGATTTTTAAGTTATGATGGATAAAAATATTAACAACGAAACATAAACTAATAGTCACAAATTCTTGAGTAGAAAATTGATTTGAAACATGGAATTATTTCTAGACTCAAATGGTTTTGAAAAACATTACAAGTTATGTGTTATACTTTCGGTTAAATTCACACACCATTTCTGAATCCTTCATCTAGTGTCCTAGAATGATAAGATGATTTCCAAACCTTATGTAATACACTAAATAATAGTTAAGTGCCACTCGTCGGAGGAGGTTGTCACTCCCTACGTCAGGCTCCATTAACATCATTTAAAATAGACGCTTGATATGGAAAATGAACTAAGGTGTAGGTTATACTTTTTAGTTCACTTGTCAACACTTTAAGAAGAAGCACTTTTGGATCTTTAAATCAAGTTTTAGGCTATCAAGCTAAAACTGCATTAAGAACATCTCATAGAATCAAAACTTAACCAAAATTAATAACTTGAATGTATTGAAATCAAAAGATGATACAAATGAGGAAAAGAAATAAAATTACACCATAATCCAAATCAATGAATAGGAGCATAAGCCATATATCCAAGGATGAGATGCTTTTGGACCCAAATCATATTACAAAATTATGTTTTTGTATCACATTTTCCATCTCCTTTTCTCCTCTTGATTTCTAAGTAAAAATTACAAGAATTTACCTACAACAAGCTTATAACTATGGCCAGAATTTCTAGAGAGAAGAAGAGAACAAGAAGAATGCGTATTGAAGTGTTTTTTGAATGGCATTTGAAGAGTGGGAGAGGGCCTCTATTTATAGGCAATCGTGACCGCCTGACCCCTTTCCTGATCTACGTTGGGCGTATCAACCCTTCAACATGGGTTTGGTTCATGACAAAGTAGCTTAGTCAGCTACTTGGTGTTGACTCACCAAAGCTAGTTGTGAGCTACTTGACGAGGCTATTGTGAGATACTCTGAAAATTGCTTTGAGGCCTTGTCAAGTGAGGTCATGCATGATGTCAAAGTTGCTTGGTGGCTAAGTCTAGTTGACTGCATGCAGGGTCCAGCCCACTTGGCTGCTTAGGTATCCATGCTGAGCTACCTGCTTGAGCAGCTTGTCATGTTCTGGCTAGGTGTGTGGTTCCATCTGGGCAGTCCCAAGGTGCACACTGAGATGTCTGCTTCAGCAAGTTGGCTTGTGTCATGCTTAAGCCTAACCGTGTGAGGCTTGTGTCTGACCGAGCCAAGTTGGTATCAGGTCAGCTGAGCAGTGATAAGAGTCCACACTAGGCTTCTTAGTGAGCAGCTTCATGTTGTTGGTCCATGCTTGTGGTCAAGCACTTACTTTGCCATGTGTGCATCAAAAGTGGCTTATGTGGACCCCTCCTTTCTTGAGTATTTCTTGATTTTTTCCTTCTCTTCAATTTTTCCTAGAAACCCACACAACGATTTGGAAAAGAGGTGGAAAAAAATATGCCACCACAATATGACAATTTATCTAAAAAGTGTTGAATTATGTTGGTTTTGCATGATTTGCATAGGATAATTGTCATGAAAAGTGTATGAAAATTAGGTATTTTTTGAATTCATCACCAAGCAAGCCATGTAGGAGGTGTAATCATGCATGCAAGGCTAGAGGCATAGGATAGGCATGTGAGCTTCTTAGCTTAGCCCATAGTAGGTTGATCCATGCCTGGACAAGGGCGGAGGTAGGCTAAGTTGGTCTATAGCTCACCAAATGCTTGGCCAAATGAGCCAAGCACCACAACTTGGAAAATTGTAGGCGTTAAGTGTGCCTAAGAAGGGGCTTAGCGTGTTGCAACACTCATACATAAAGGACTCTCCCCCTTCATTCCAAATCATCTCTTTCAATCTCAATTCACTTGTAAATCATTCCATTCTTCACTTCTCCTTCAGAAACACTTCTAGTACTTGAGGTAATTTACTTCCTCCTTGGGATATTAAGAGGAAATATGAGTTGCAAAAGTGTGATTTTGGAGCATGTTCTTGGATCAACATTTCGTACTCTTTGTATTAATTCTTATTTTTATTCTATTGTTTCATTCCATCTACTCTTAATGCTTATTTTAGATTGATCTCCTAAAATATATTTCAAAGATCCAAAAGACCACAATGGTGGAATATAAAATTTGTCATTTCAAAGCATGTGAAATGAGATGTGAGAGACTCATTTTGTTGAACGGAAACCAATGATGGGTAGTATATTGAACAAGGTTTGAAAATCATCTAACTTTACCCTCGCCCGGGAAGGTTAGTGAAGAACTAATGTATGATGGATTGAATTACACTAAAATGACTTGCGTAAACTAATCATGTTAAGACTAAAAATTTAAGAAACTTTACATTCATATGTTCCAAACCAACTATTACTCTCTCGAATTGTAAAATTGTAGTTTTTACTTTTCATACACAAAACTATATTTTTCTTATATCAAACTTAAACCAATCAACCTTATTTTCTTTCTTGTTTACGATCTTAAACTAAAGTATGTTGAAACAATCTAACAATCTCAATGGATTGACAAAACTCTATATTATACAATAATTGAATCATGTAAGGGATTTAAGAGTCACTATAGTAGATGGATTTATATAAATGTGTTTGTTGAAACTTTGAGACTGAATCATCACTTCTGTTAAACCAATATTACCTTTCAACAGTGATGCAAGTAAAAAATGTAAGAAAACTAAAGTTTCTTTCAAGCCAAAACATATATTTTCTTCTGATAGGCCATTACAATTGTTGCATATGGATTTGTATGGTCCTTCAAGGACAAGAACTTTTGGTGGCCACTCTCATGCACTTTTAATAGTAGATTATATTTCTAGATTTACTTGGACTCTCTTTCTAGTTCATAAAAATGTGGAGTTTCATGCCTTCGCAAGTATGCAAAAAGAGTCCAAAACAAGAAATCTCTAAAATTCGCCTCTACTGGAAGCGACCATGGGGAGAATTTCAAAATGCTTTTATGAAGAATTTTGTAATGATTATAGAGTATCACATAAATTTTATGCTCCTAGAACTCTATAGGAAAATGGTTATGTAGAGAGAAAGAATAAGACTTTTGAAGAACTAGCTTGTACTATGTTGAATGAAATCAAGCTTCTAGAATATTTTTGGGAAGATGCAGTTAGTATGGTATGCTATGTTTCCAATCGTAGTTTAGTAAGACCAATTCTTAAGAAATACCCCCTATGAGTTGTATAAAGGTAGAAAACCAAATATTTGTCATTTGCATGTCTTTGGTTGTAAATGTTTCGTTATAAATAATGGCAAACACAATCATGGTAAATTTGATGCAAAAGTTAATGAAAGAAATTTCCACGGTTATTCTCTTATAATTAAAGCTTGTAGAATTTTCAATAAGGGAACTTTAGTTAATGATGAATCCATGCATGTATCATTTGATGAAACTAGCCCCTCTATGGGGGATACATTTGTTTTTGATGATGATGATTTACCAAGCACATCTCAAGGAGAAGCACCCATTTCAACAACCTAGAGAAAATGAAGATAGATGGTGATCTACCTCAGCATAATTAGCATGCACACTTTTACTTGCCCAAGGAATGTTGAATTCACAGAGATCATCCTACCCACCACATTATTGGTGTTATAAACATCGGAGTTTCTACTTGCTTTAAATCAAATGATGCTTGTCTAAACATGACATTTGTATCACAAATTGAGCCATCAAAATTTGATGATGAGCATTGGATTCTTGCTATGCAAGAAGAGCTCAATCAAAATGAGACAAGTGAGGTTTGGGGACTTTCTCCAAGACCAAAGAATAAGCATTCTATAGGACCTCGATGGGTTTTCCGTAACAAATCTGAAGAAAATGGCATTAACTTTAGAAATAAATCTAGACTAGTAGCACAAGGCTGTAACCAAGATTATAGCAAGTTATCTATGGCTTATAGCAAGCTTCAAGTGTAAGGTATGAGTGTTTAACAAACTTTTGAAGTGAAATGGGATTTGGTTCAACTAACGATGTATTGTGTAGCAAGTTTGATAAGAAGATGCAAGGTGAATTTGAGATGCCCATGATGAGAAAGTTGAACTAATTTCTTGGAATTCAGATCAAGGAAATGAAGGGTGACACATTTGTTAGTCAGTCCTAGTATTGCAAGTATTTGCTCAAAATATTTGAGTTAGACATATACAATGAGATTGTCACTCTTGTGTGATCTAACACATATATCGATACTAATGAGGCTGGTAAATAGGTACATATCACAAAAGTTTAAGGTATGATTGGTTCCCTGCTTTATCTTACTGCTAGTAGACCTGATATTATGTTTAGTGTTTGCTTGTGTGCATAACATCAATCTAAACCCAAAGAATCCCATCTTGTTGCTGTCAAAAGAATCATGAAATATTTAAAAGGAACGACAAATGTTAGGTTATTGTATCCTGAAGGAAATGTGTGTGACATGGTTGGTTATTCAGATTCAGATATTACTTGGTTTATTTTTTTACAAATATTGCGCTACTATACACTCTCATCTTCCAGAGTTGCAAAAAATCTTACTTTGTGAAGAAAATTAACTCCTCCCCTCTTAGTTTGTCACCTTATTCTTACATAATGCAACAGATCCCATTACAAGAAGAACGACCGCCAAAGCTAGACATTTAGACCTTCCATTACGACCTAGGCGAGCCTAATGAATTATCTAGATCTCGAAAATTGGAGAGGACGATTAATTCTAGGAAAAAAGGGGTTGCTTAAGGGTACTGAAGGGACTAATGAGCCTCATTTGCTGGGCTTTTCTCTAATAGTCTGTTGGAAATGAAGTATTTTTTAGCAATGGAGTCAAGTCTAGTAATTGTGGCTTATAGCTTTTGATGATGCATAGACTTGTTGGTGCGATCATACCAATGCTAATACAATGGATCACATCATAACTCCCATGGCTTTTATTGTTCAAGGATAAAGCTAGAGTGCTGAGTTTTAGAGAATAACAGAAGTGAATGGTTGGAAAGTTACACCTTCCAAGACGACCAAGGTGAGCCTAAAGTATTACAGGACTCGTTGAAAATATGAGCCTGGTCATGGATCCTAAATGGATATATGACCCATGGCTGGTCGGCTTTTCTCCAACGTCTAGTCAGAAATGAAGCATTTTTGAGCCATGGAGACATGTTCGGTAATTACGACTTAGAACATTTGATGACACAAACACAAGAAGGTGGGATCATATCACAACTAATGGATTGGATCCAAGGCTCTCGTTGTTCGAGTAAGAGGGATGCATTTTACAGAATAACATACACAAACGGAAAGACAATTGCACTTGTTGGGACGCTTGGGGGAAAGACGATAGAATTTGATGAAAATAGGGGCCTGCACGTGTGATCATACTGTCACATCCCTCCTTTTAACTGTCTGCTTAGATAAATATATAGGAATAGGTAGGATATATAGATATAGATATAAGTATCTGTGTTAATGCTTGTTTTTATGTTGTGGAAATAGTAGGAAGTATAGATATATATATTCGATATGTCCGAAATATGAGTTACTCAAGTAAGGACTAGCTTACTCGAATAACAAGTAGCCTAATGTCCCTAGCATAGGAATAAGTTTAGATATGAGTTGATTATGAGTTGATTATCCTACCCTATCATGTCCTATTTCGCCTTCTCCTATTACCCAAACGTTTCCTATCATATGTTATATTGTCCTCTCCTATCCTATCATATACTCTCCTCTCCTATCCTATCACATCCTATCTACCCAAACGTTTCTTATCATATGTTATATTGTCATCTCCTATCCTATCGTATACTCTCCTCTCCTCTCCTATCCTATCACATCCTATTACATCCTATGGTTTCCAATCCGTTCCTATCCTACCATGTCCTATCCTATTATATCTTGTCCAAATCTATCCTATCCTATCCTATCTTATCCTATCATATTTGTCCAATCCTATCCTATCATATATTGTCATATCATATCCATCCCCCTCCTATCGTATCCTATCCTATTAATTACTCTCCTATACTATCATATCATATCCAATCATGTACATCCTCTCTTCTCTCGTCCATTCCTCTCCAAAACTATCCTAAAATATCCCATCCTATCATATCATATCGAAGCCTATCCAATCCAATCTATCCTATCATATACCCTCCTCTCCTATCGTACCCTAACTTATCCAATCCAATGAAGTCCTACCATGTCCCATCATATCATATCATATCATGTCCTATCCTATTCTATCATATCTTATCCAACCCTATCCTATCCTATCTTATCCTATCCTATCCTATGCTATCATATCATATCCTATCCTATCTTATCCTTTCATATCCAATCATATCTTATCCTATCCTATCTTATCGCGCCCTTTCCTTGCATTTCATATCATATCCTATCACATCCTATCATATCCTATCCTATTGCATCCTATCCTATTCGATCCTATCCTATCATATCCTATACTATCCTATCCTATCATATCCTCTCAATTCCTATTCTATCCTATCATATCCTATCCCTTCCTATCTGATCCAATCCTCTTCTTTCCTATCTTGTCCTCTCATGTTATGTCATGTCATGTCCTAACAATTCCTATCATAACCTATCGTATCCTATCATATGATATCCTATCCCATCCTATCATATCCTATCCTATCCAGTCATACCCCATCATATCCAATCCTGTCACATCCTATCATATGGTATCCTATCATATCGTATCCTATCATATCCTATACAATTCTACCCTATCATATCCTATCCTTTCATATCATATCCTATGTAATCCAATACTATCCTATCTTATCATATCATATCCTATGTAATCCAATACTATCCTATCCTATCCTATCATATCTTGTCCTATCATATCTTATACAATCATATCATATCCTAACATATCATGTCATGTCTCCTCCTGTCCTATCATATCTTATCTTACCCTATCATGTCATATCCTATCTTACCATATCCTATCCTATCGTATCTTATCCTATTCGATCAAATACTATACTATCTAATCCAATCCTATATTATCTAATCCTATAATATCCCATTGTATTATATCCTACCATGTCTATCCATTCCGATCTTAGCCTATACTATCCTATCCCATCCTATCCTATCATATTCTAATCTATCCTGTCCAATCATATCATATCATATCATATCATATCGTATCCTATCCTATAATATACTATGATGTCCTTTCATAAGCTATCATCTCCTCTCAAACCCTATCCTATCCTATCCTATCTCATGGAATCATATCTTATCCTATCTTGTCCAATCCTTCTCTCACTTGTGCTCTTTGATCCATTCCTATCCTATCCTATCCTATCCGATCCTATCAAATCATATCATGTCATCTCCTCTCCTCTCTTCTCCTCTCCACTCCAATCCTACCTATCCTATCTTGTCCAGTCCTCTCCTCTCCTATTATATCCTATCTAAAACAATCATATCCTATCTTATCCTATCATATCCTATCTTATCATATCATATCCTATCATATATTATCCTATTGTATCGTATACTATCTTATCCTATCATTTTCTATCCTTTCCACTCATATCCTATCCTATGATATCCTATCATATCTTCTTTCTCCTATCCTATCTTATCATATTATGTCCTCTCATGTCTTGTCCTATCCAATCCTATCCTTCCCTATCCTATGCTATCGTGTCCTCTCCACTCCTGTCCTATCATATCATGTCCTATTGACTTATATCCTATCATATCATATCTTGTCCTATCTTATCATACCTTATCCTATATTATCTGAGCTTATCCAATCGTTTCTTGTCCTAACATATCATATCATATCCTATTTGATCTCATCCTATCCTATCCAATTTTATCCTATCTTTTCATATCATATCCTCTCCTATCATAGCATGTTCTATCCTTTCCTATCCAACCCTATTTTATCATATCCTATCCTATCTTATCCTATCATATCATATCTTGTCATATCTTATCATATTGTATCATATCCTATCCCATCCTTTCCTATCCTATCTTATCCTATTTTATCATGTCCTCTCCTTTCTTTTTATGACCTGACATATCCACTCCTATCATACCCTATTGTACCCTATCCTACCCTATCCATTCCTATCCTATCATGTCTTCTCTCGTCTTGTGATATCTTGTCCTATCCATTCCTATCATGTTGTATCATATCCTATCTTGTCCTACCGTATCCTATCCAATCCTATCATATCATGTCCTATCCTATCCTATTGTGGCATATCTTGTCTTTTCATGTCCTATCCTATCCTGTCATCTCCTATCTTATCCTATCATATCCTTTCCTATCCTCTATGCTCATATCGTATCCTATGTTATCCTATCTTATCCTATCATATCCTATCGTTGATGTAAAAGAAGGGGGGGATGTTACCTATGATTTGTGGAGGACAATCATACAAGTAGGAGAGCAACTTGGATTCCATGTTCTTGGAAGAAAATTATAATTGTTTTTTGTTATTTTCAAGAATGGGAATTATTTTCCCATAGGTATATTAGGATTTTATTTTAATCAAAATTTAATAGTTATTTTTCAATATGTTCATGTAATTAGGGTTGGGAATTATTTAACTAATCTCATGTAAAATGGTCCATTAGTGGCCATGTAAATGACCTAGACATGGTAAATGGTCCATAGGTGGCCAATCTGGCCAAGCTTGTTGAGTCAGGGAGCTGGGTGCATGGGCACCAAACCCGGCCATAATTCAAGATTCAAATTTTGGCTCAGTCAAATGGAAGAATGTCTCGTTCAACTTGGGTTGTACTTCATTCAAATTCAAAATGAGGAACGTGAGAGAAAGTTGGCTCGGTGAATCTCTCACCAATTAGAAAATGTTCCATCCAAATTCAAATCTAGCCCTTGACACCTCGACACAACATGGATCTCAATAAAAGGGCCTAACAAACACAAAAATCTCTGCCAAGTTGGATCTCGACTATTTCAAATTCAAAGTGTGGCGCTCGTCACCTCATTTCTTATCCATTTCACTTGAGCCTCACACACACATCTACACCAAACCCAACCTAAACACTTAGCCTACACACCAAGCTATGCACCTACAAACCCAAACACAACCAACCAATGTCCTAAGCCTAAGTAATTGCCCAAATTGTGACCAAAGTTATACACCTAACCTAAACTATGGTCTAGCTTACACAATTAGCCAAGACATAGACTAACCAACCAAGAGTAACCCAACTTGAGGAAATTCCCATACAAAACACCCCAAACCAAAACCCAAACCCAAATTGGCAACACTTGTAGTCATCTTTTACGATAATAAAAGATTAGAAGCAAGGCACGCTAAGGAGGTTGTCATCAAGTGGTCATCAGAGCTATTTTTAGCTTGAATGCCAAGTCATGGAGGATGAGGCCAACCAACGGATCAACATCTTCCATTCTAGGTGTTTTGTGCAAGGAATGGTCTACCTATTAGTTATTGGTGGTGGTAGTACTAACATGGTTAGTTCAAGGTTTAAGTTCAGGTCTTGTCCTATCATGTCCTTACCTTATCCCATCCTATCCTATCCAATCCTATACTATCTTATCATATCATATCCTATTCTATTCTATCTTATCCTATCTTATACTCTCCTCTCTTATCATATCTTATCATATCAAACCATTTCCTATCATGTCCATTCCTATCCTATCATAATGTATATTGTCTTATCCTATCCAATCGTATCCAATCTGATCCTATCTTATCCTATCCTTTTCATCCATTCCTATCATATCCTATCCTATATTATCATATCAAATCCAATCGAATCCTATCATATCCTATCATGTCCTCTCATGTCCTATTCTATCGTATACTCTCCTATCCTATCATATCACGTCTTATACTGTCCTGAATACTACTTGATGTGAATCCTTTTTGAGGGGATTCAGATTTTTTTTTTATCGTTCTTGAATGTAAGTCTTTGAGAAGAATATGGAATTTTTGCACCTTGAAACTTGTTATATTTTTGATTGGTTTTTGTTTTGGATTTTTGTTTAGTCGTGGGATATGATTATGTGGTTTGGGTTTTTTTTGGTTGTTTGTGGTGAGTGTTTGGCCGTGGGTTTTGGGATGGAAGTTGGGTGAATTTGTAGATTGTTTAAGGAAGTTGTGTATGGGTATTTGTTGATGGTTGTATGTGAAAGGATTGTTTTGGTCGTTTTATGGTTAAAGTTGATAGAAGAAGATGGATTAGATAGGAAGATGAAGGCGCCACAAGCTTGATTGCTTGATAAGCCTAATGTATTTCGCCACAAGGAAGAGAACCTTGATAAGAAAGGGCCTTGGTTTAACCAAGAAACTAGGAGAAACTCAACTAGCAATGGATTATTTTCCAAATAAAATTCAAGTTGTTCTATTCAATATCAAAGCCATGTACAAATAGCCATGGAATTTTCGGCCAAGCTATGTGCATAAAGAGTAGTAAAGTACATTGAATATTCTCCTAACTCTTTTCCCCCATGTGTTTTCGGTTTGGGAGGAGATTTCAAGGTGTATTGATGGCTTTCCTTAATCTAATTCCCATGTGCTCTTTTTGGTTGAGGTGGAAATTTGAATTTGAAAATGATTCTCCATGGAGTAAATGTCCAAATTCGGTTGAGGAGTGAATAAGGAAACAATCATTTTGTCTTCATGGCTTTCCTTGATGGTGTGCCTCGTGTAAAAGGAGAATATCTCCTTGATGATTATGCCCACTCATAGTAATTGTGAATAAGGAAGGTGTTGATGGATTCCAATTTGAGTTAAATGCTTTGGTGTGAATAAGGAAACAATCAACTTGCCTTCTTTGGTTTCCTTGTGGTTTGCCTCGTGTGAGTAGAGGGATTCTCTATGATGATTACACCCAACACATGCTTGATTGGAATAAGGAAGGTCTTGATGAGCTCTTATTCTGATTTTAATCTTTAAGGAAAGTTTTTCCTTGCTCCTTGATTCTCATTCACACGCCTCCTTGATTAAGAAATTGATGGAATTTGTTTGATTGCTCTTGATTGTTTCCATATAGGGATCTTCCACACGTGCTCTTCAAATTAGGAGAGGATTCTTTGAGATCTTATGGCCGTTAAGGGTGATCTCACGGCTTGGCTCACAAAGGTCCCTTGCTTGTACCTGGATTACATGGTTCTTAATGAAATTTATTACAACTATAAGTTCAAGTATAATGCAAATAGTAATTGTTCTTCCAAATAAGGTAGGAAAATAATTCCTAGACTACATGTGGGTATGATAATCCCCACTTATTAAATGGGACTCCCACATGTCTCAAGTGTTCCCTTCTTGGCCGTGGCCAACTTGGGTTACTTCTATAAAAATGGTGCAATGTATGGGCCTGATTTCCTTGCTGGGCTTTGTTGACTTGATCACTTCTTCCACTAATAGTTTGAGAGTTTGGTGTGCTTTCTTGGTTCTGGACCGGGTCATGGGCCCTCCTAGCCCACTTAGCTCTTCCTTATTGATGGGCCTTGGTGCATCCATATCATCATGTCTTATACTATCATGTCCAATCTTATCCTATCATACCTTGTCCAATCCATCTTATCATATCCCTTCTTATCATATCCTACCCTACCCCATTCTATCGAATACTCTCCTCTCCTATCATATCCCATCCTTTTCAATCATGTCCTGTCAAGTCCTATCCTATCTAATCCTTCCATATCCTGAAAATTCATATCCTGTCATATCCTATTATATTATATCCTATCTTAATTTACCTTATCCTATCCAATCCTATCTTATCCTATCCAATCCTATCTTATCCTATCTGATCCAAATTAATCCAATCCTATCCTATTTTACCCTACCCTACCATATCATGTCCTATCAAATACTATCATATTCAGTCATATCCTCTCCTATCATGTCCTATCCTATCCCGCCCTATTCAATCCAATACAATACTATCTTATCCAGTCCTATCATATCCAATCCAATCCAATCATATCATATCATATTCTATTCTATCAAATCCAGTCATATCATCTATTATCCTATCATATCCTCTCCTGTAATTTCCTATCATATCCAGCCCTGTCCAATTCTATCCTATCCTATTCTAACCTAACCTATCCTATCATATCATCTTGTATCCTATACTATCCTCACGAATCCTAACATATCATATGATATGATATCATATCATAACATATCATATCAGATCTGATCCTATCATATCCAATACTACCCTATCCTATCGTATGCTATCACATCCTATCCTTTCCTATCACATCTTATCCTATCATATGTTATCCTATCCTAACATATCCTATCCTATCTTTTCCTAGCCTACCGTATCCTATCCTATCATATCCTATCAAATCTTATCCTATCCAATCCTATCCTATCATGTCCATTCGTATCCTATCCTATCCTATCATATCATGTCCTGTCCAATCCTATCATGTCCTGTCTTGTCCTCTCCCATCCCATCTGATCCCACCATGTCCAATCTTTTCTTATCCTATCTTATCATATCATATCGTATCATATCGTATCCTATCCTATCCCATCCTATCTTATCCTATCCTATCATATCCAATCCTATCCTATCCTATCCTATCCAATCCAATCCAATCTTATCCTATCCCAACCTATCCTATCACATCCTATCCTATCTTACTCCATCCTGTTCAATCTAATCTTATCCTATCATGTCATATCCTATCCTATCCTATCTTATCCTATCCTATCCTATCTTATCCTATTATATCATATTCTATACGATGCTATCATATCATAACCTATCCTATCAAATCCTATCCGATCTGATCCATTCCCATCCTATACTATCATGTCTTGTCCTATCATATACTATCCTATCTTATCCTATCATGTCGTATCCTATCCTATCTTATCATATCCTATCATACTCAGTCTTATCCTCTCCTATCCAATCATGTCATATTCTATCCCGCCCTGTCCAATCCTATCTTGTCCAATCATATCATATCCTATCTGATCTTATCCTATCCTAACCTACCCTTCCATATCATGTCTTATCATATACTATCATATCCAATCCTATCCTATCCTTCCCAATCATATCCTATCCTATTCTATCATCCCCTATCTTGTCCCGCCATCTCCAATCCTATCCTATCATCCTCTATCTTGTCCCGCCATCTCCAATCCTATCTTATCCTATCTGATCCTATCCTATGCTATGTTATCCTATCCTATCCTATCCTATCATATCCTAAACTATCTTATCCTATCGTATCCTATCCTATCCTATCCTATCCTATCCTATCCTATCCTATCCTATCCTATCCTTTCCTATCATGTCCTATCCAGTCCTATCATGTCTTATCCTCTCCTATCCCCTCCTATCCTCTCCTATCCTCTCCTATCCTATCCTATCCTATCCTATCCAATCCTATCATATGCTATCTTATCCTATCCTATCCAATCATATCTTATCCTGTGCTATCTTTTTCTATTATATCATATGCTATCAGATATTATCTTACCATATCCTAACCTACTCTATTATATCCTAACCTATCCTAACATATCCTATCATATCCTTTCCTAGCCTACCGTATCTTATCCTATCTTATCCTATCCTATCGTATCGTATTCTTTCGTATGCTATTCGATCAGATCATATCCTACCATATCATATCATGTCCTGTCCAATCCTATCATATCTTATCCAATCCTATCATGTAACACCCTTTCTTAATGTTAAGACCTTCGTTTACATTCTAGGTTTATTATATTTTTCTTTTGTGAAAATAGAGTATAATTTTTATTTATAACATATGAACATATGGTTCTCTCAAGACTCACCACTTAAGACTATAATCTAAACAACAATACATAACATAATAAACATAACATATATATATATATATATATCAACATATTTATTAGTACTAAAGAACTCTTTTTGTACTCTAAATCTATATATACATCATCAATTCAAAGAAGCATCATAGTCAAGGAAAGAGTACACTATCCAGAGTCCTACCATCAACATATACACTCCAGCATAATAGGAAATATATATACATAAACATACACAAGCAAAAACTTCCTATAGCTGGGTGTACACTGAACTCTTCTCCACTGCACCAAAATACTATGCGGCTATACCATACACAATCGGACCGTCAAAATCTCGACCAAACATCCTCATGCTATTGTCCTGCAACACTACCCTCCTCAGGTCCTCCCCCGGATCCTCATCATCACTAGAAATATATATATAATACCATCCCTGACCAGGGGAGTATGATGCTGAAGGAGATAGTCCTGCCCTCTTTACTGAGCCATGAATATCAGCCCCGTCATCCTCAACTCTCCCACGTACCCTATGAGAAGAGGATCCTTGAGTAGACTCTAGAATATATCTCACAAAAGTAGCGGGTGAATCCGTATGACTCTCTTGTAAAGGAAGACACCAAAAGCACTGGCAAGTTTGAACTCCCCGAGTCGTCTCAATACGACTAGCCGGGGTAACAGATGGTCCCCCAGCATAACATCTCGCTGAGGCTCTGGGTGTACACCAAAATGGCTCAACCCTACATCTATGGGCATGAGAGGATCCAGAAGATAGGTGAAGAGGAGTAGTAGAAGAAGGGATATACCTGGCAGGAGTAGGAAGAGGTATGCATCGTAACTCATAACCGTCTCGTATGTGCATGATATAGACCGCTGGAATGGTAGAGCGGCGGGGGAGTATCACTCTATGCCTATCTGGGTACGAACACCTGATCTCTATATCTCCCCTACACACTGCCCTATACTGGTCCACCTCAACATCCCCCAGCGGGAGAGTTACGATCTGTATTTGACAGAGAGGAGTCACAAAAGAAGCCTCTAAGCCCATCACTACCTGTAATGTGAGATTGCAAAGTAAGTATCTCTATATAAGATAAACAATTAACATTTAATAAAGTCCTAACATAAAACAGGTCATACAAGCCTTAATATGACAATTTAGTCATATGTATGAGCATGATGTAATGATGAATGCACTCATTAATCTGATGAGACTAATTATTCTCTACATGAATGCATGGAGAAAAATGTCTCCTAACTAGGGCCCTAACAATACATCAACACCAACGGTACCAACTGATCGAGCCCGATAAGCCAATTGATATTCTTAGGAAGCGAACAAAATGAATACAGCATTGTGCTCACCATTTGTAACCAAAAGGCATATAACTATCGTGCACTCAATAGCGCCAAAATACCCACAGGTCAGCAAAGATAACTGTTGCATCATCCTGAGCACGATACCTTCAAGGGGGTGTCATAGGTCACTGTAGTTACTGCAAAGAGTTCTGTCAGCTCAAGGGAGCTACCCTATTCCTGACAAATCAATCTCCACCTGCAATGTCCCCTCAACCAAGTCACACAGACAAGGTACCCCTCTGGGTTCTCAACACAATCTCAGTGTCTTATCTTCCCATAGACTATGTTGCAACAGTAAACATAGTGACATGAATATACTGAATCATACAAAGCCTAACTTTTCGTTCTTTTAGAGAAAAGAAAAATCGGGGGAAAACCTTTTTAGGGTAATAACAAAACATTTTTCGTCGAAATTCAATGATGACATTTTCATCAAGGTCAAACTCACTGGGTTACTGATAAAAAGGATTTTCTATAAACTGTAAAAATATGCCAGTTTCAATAAAATTCAGAAAAACGTTTCCCCTTCATCCTTTGTCAAATCTTACATAAACAAAGTCTTTCATTCTTTACGTTCCATCAAGAATTTCCATATGCTATGCCATGAAAATTGTTGATGATAGTTCAATAGTAAACTCAACAATATTTCACAGTTCAGAGTTGAACAGAATATTCAATTAAATCAGTACTTTCATAATGAATTTTCAGTCATAATAATCATTTATATCAACACACATAATCATTCAATTCCATTCGACCACTTCATTCCAATATATCAATCATAGTTTAGAATTAAATTAATTTACGAACAACTAAGTCTCCCTACTCAATTGTTCGCAGCCACAGAAATAGTATATGGCTATATCCATATATGGCCTAGGTTAGAGATGCACGACTATCTTTAGTGTCATCTCTAAGCTCCTATATAAAGACACTTCTCTCCGTACCTTTACCCTTTTTGAACTTAATATTTCCTTTGTCGTTGATTGCTCAAATATCTAGTACTTGATTATATCTTAAATGATTAACTTCAATATCACTGGATTATTCAGATTGTACAGGAAAACACCTTAATGAGGCTCGACATTATAAAATACACACATATTTTGTTTGGATACATTTATGATCTTGGTCAGATATGAAAAGATTCTAGGGACACGGTTGGTTTAAAACTCAGAATTCGACTTATGAGGCTCGGATTAACTTCAGAAAAATATTTAACTTGAGACACATGTTAAACTTCATAGGACAGAAGTGAGATTGACATATTTGGGCTCAAAAATCTCAGTATTTATAGACCATAAGATTATTTGAAACATAGGCTAACACATAGTTAAAAATTTGGATAGTTGTGATTGTAACTTGGTGATTGTTTTTCGTTTTTACCCTCATTCAGTGAGGACATGCATAGGTTACTCAATTGAAACATTGGTTAACACAGAGCTTTTACCCTCATTAAAATATGAACACATGCATAGGTCATATGTTAAATTTGGATTTTAGGAACTCAAGTTATCAAAGAATTAAGGTTCTATACTTTCCTTAATCCTTAAACACTTAGGATCAATTGCATGGCTTTCAAGCCTTCCAAATATTCGAGAGAAGTTCACTAACATAGATACATAATTCTAAACAATCTAGAGCACATGCAAGGGTTTTAACTTTAATCCCAAACAATTCTAGGACAAGAGATGACACTTAAAGCATCCTTTTTGGTGTAACAACAACACAAGATGGTGGTTGGTTTAAGAGACCCTTAGACCAAGAAATTTTTTAGACATAGAGACCTGCACACAGATTATTTCCAACAGGCAAAGAGTTCTAAGCATAGCCATCATCATTTCTAACCCAACCATAAGCTTACAATTGAACAACAACAACAATCATGCATGATTTCCCTAACCACACTTAGGCATAATTTTAAAAAAGCAAGAACATCATTTTCATGTCATTATTTTCTAAATCAGAGATGAAATTTGAGTTCTCCATACCTCAAAATAGTATAGTAGGATCCTTGGAGAAAATCTAGAAGGAATTCCAAGCAAAACCTACACTAAAACTCATTGTTGCACCATTTGAGTTCATTACTCCTAATAGAGCATACAACTAATAAAGCCTAAGAATTGAAAGATAGAAACCATAGATATGATGTAGATACCTTAGAGGATAATTGGAGTATCTTACATGCAAGATTGAGAAGATAAAAATGGACCTCCTTCCTTTGGCTTCAAAGCCGACGCACAAGAGAAGAAAATGGAGGAGATGATTTTTGCTTTGAGTTTGTGAGATGGGTGGAATGAAATGACAGGAACAGCAGCCCCTATGGGCCAATTATTGATGATGAAGTCTGGAGTTAGTGGATTAGTATATTTTTAATTGTGATCATCATGCAATCAACTCATGGATTAGGTGGCTTGATAAGAACTAAACACAGGGCATGGTAATTTTTGTTGAATTCAGTTTGGGCATTTGGTATAATGCATGGATGTATTTTCTTGTGCTCTAAGACATCGTAATATAATCTTAAACAATTTCTAGGTGAGTATAGATGATAGTTCAAGAACTCCAATAACTGACAGAAAAGATTACAGGTACTTCTGAGCAATCTAGTTCAAAGGTACATTAAAACTAACACTTTCCCTAGCAACTCTTTAACTAAGTTATTTATCATAGTAAACACCAAGATAATAACTTCTTATTCTCAAAACTTAATATTAAAAACCAATTATAATAATCTAATAGGTCTGATGGTCACTTAGACTAATTCTATCACAATTCTAAGATTATACATTAACCCAAAAACGAATAAACTTCAAAACTTGGACAACTTTAACTATTTAACTAAACTAACTTATTTTCTCATTCTAAACCCAACTCTAATCTTAATTCTATATTAAGAACTAACATATATTTATCTACATAAAGAAAATCTCAAATTAATACTTCTTAACAAAACTCTACATGTAATTACTTGTTATCCAAGTAAGTTTGTTCTTATTCTAATAACTCTTATTTTAAAGGCAACTATTAAAATTATATCATTCTATTATCAAGAAAATATAATCACATACCGAAAAGATTTACTTGTCCTCGAAAATTAGGCACGATCTACATACCGAAAAGATTTGGAAAAGACACTCTCATCTTACTTTCTAGTTCCCATGTGGCATCCTCGTCCTGGTTTTTTTCCATATTACCTTTAACAAAGGAATTTCTCTTCTGCGAAGCTGTTTTACTTTGTTTCTGCGATTCGCACTAGTGTAGCTTCAAAAGTAAGATTCTCTCTTAAAGGAAGGTTATCTAGCTCAATCACGTGAGACTGATCCAATATGTATTTCTTCAGTTGAGACACATGGAACCGATTGTGAAGGTTGGAAAAGGATGGAGGTAAAGCTCTCGTGTAGGCAACAGGTCCAATCCTTTCGATAACTAGATAGGCTCGAACGAATGTCGAGGTCAACTTTCTTGTCTTCATTACTCTACCAACTCCTGTAACTGGTCTTGCCTAAAAAACACACGATCACCTTCATTAAACTCTAAAGGTTTCCTATGCTTATCATGATAACTACTCTGACGACTTTATGTTGCTCTAAGTTTATCCCTTATCATTTTTAATTTATCTGTGGTTTCCTACATCAACTCTGGTCCCAACACCATTTATTCTCCAGCTTCATTCCAACATAATGGTGTTCGACATTTCCTTCCATATAGAGCTTCATAAGGTGGCATACTAATACTAGTGTGATAGTTATTATTGTATGTAAATTCAATCAACGAAAGAAGTTTATCCCAACTCCCTTGTTGTTCCAATGACTGAATTGTTCTTTCTATTTTTCCATCTGTCTGAGGATGATAAGTTGAGCTCATTCTTAATCGTGTTCATAAATCTTTGTGATGAATCTGCCATAAGCCTGAAGTAAATCAGGGATCTCGATCAGATATTATGCTCGCAGGTATTCCATGAAGTCTGACAATCTCCTTGAGGTAGACTAGAGTCAACTTCTCCAAATCATACTTGACATTATCAGGTATGAAGTGGGCTGATTTGGTTAACCTATCTACCAATATCCATATTGAATCATGACCCGAGGGTGTACTTGGTAACCCTAAGACGAAATCCATGGTTGTAACTCAGGAATGATCAATGGTTGTAACTCTCCTCCGGGATATTAATGTTTAACCTTTTCTTTTTGACATGTCAAGCCAGCCATCATATACTCGGTTACATCTTTCTTCAATCCTGGCCACCATAACATTTTCTTCAAATCTAGGTACATCTTGGTGGTTCCCATGTGAAAGCTCATCTTACTCTTATGGGCTTCTTCTAAAATCTTCTGTCTTAGATCTTCATTCTGAGGAATGCAGATTTTTCCTTGGAATCTAACAATTCCATCCTTTCCTTATTGGATCTCTGAGTTCCTTCCTTACTCCATAAGTGATTTTTTAATTTGTATTTCTCGGTTTGTCTTATGCAGATCTCTTACATGATCCAAAAATTCATTTGTTATTTTCCTCATTCCCAAAGCTATTTTACCTTCCATGAATTGGAAACTAGATTCATATCTCTAAAGTTTTCCAATAATTTCAATTCCTTTACCATCATTGATGACAAGTGCAGGGACTTCCGACTTAGGGCATATGGAACCACATTTTCCTTTCCTAGGTGATATTGCAATTCAAAATCATAGTCCTTCAGAAATTCAACCCGTCGGCGTTGTCTCATGTTCAACTCTTTATGATCAAATAAGCATTTTAAACTCTTATGATCGCTGAATACTTCAAATTTTGAACCATACAAATGGTGTATCCAAATCTTTAAGGTAGAAACTACTGCAGCCAATTCCAAATCATGTGTAGGATAATTCTCTTCATTAGGTCTCAGCTGTCGACATGCGTAAGCTACTACTTTTCTATTTTGCATCAGTACACACCCCAAACCTTGTTTAGAAGCATCACAATATATGTCAAATGTATCGTTCGGATCTGGAAGAATAAACACTAGAGAAGAAGTCAATCTCCGTTTCAACTCTTGGAAACTATTTTCACACTGAGTTAACCATTTGGAAAAAAACTTCACTCTTTCGGGTTAGCTTGGTCAAAGGTAACACAATCTTAGCAAAGCCTTCTACAAACCTCCTATAGTATCCAGCTAACCCAAGAAAACTTCTAATTTCATCGTCTGTTTGAGGTCCTTCCTATTGTAAAACTGCATCCACTTTTGTTGGATCAACAACAATGCCATCCTAGGTAACAACATGGCCCAAAAACTGTACTTCTTCTCACCAGAATTGGCATTTAGACAGTTTGGCATACAACTTCCTGTCCTTCAACATACTCAACACTATTCTCAAGTGTTCGACATGTTCTTCATTGGTCTTAGAGTATATCAAGATGTTGTCAATAAACACGACAACGAAGCTATCCAAGAACGACCGAAAAATCATATTCAGAGACAATCTCATTCCTTCTTGCCATACTTTTACCTGCATTTTGTATTAAATACAGTCAGAGACACACAACTAGAAGTGTGTGAGACCTGTCACAGGCTAACAAGACTAAACTACTCTGATACCACTAAAGCGTAACACCCTTTTATTAACGTATAAACAATTACATACAAGACCATCGAATACGTTCTTGGTTAATTAAATTTTTCTTTTGTGAAAATAGCTGATAAATGCTTTTTATAACATATGAACATATGGTTCTCTCGGGACTAATCACTAAAGAATATAATCTAAACAACAATACATAACATAATAAACATAACATATATATATATATATATCAACATAATTATGAGTACTAGAGAACTCTCTTAGTACTCTAAATATATATATACAACATCAGTTCAAAGAAGCATCATAGTCAAGGAAAGAGTACACCATCCAAAGTAATACCATCAACATATACACTCCAACATAATAGGATATATATACCTAAATATACACACGCAAAAAGGTCTTATAGCTGGGTGTACACTCAACTCTCTACCACTACAACAAAATACTATATGGCCATACCATACACTACCCTCCTCAAGGTCCTCCTATGGATCCTCATCATCACAAGAAATATATATTTAATATCATCCATGACCATAGGCTCAACGGGCGCAGAGGGGTATGATGGTGAAGGAGATAGTTGGGCCCTCTTTACCGAGCCACGAATATCAGCCCCGTCATCCTGAACTCTCCCACGTACCATGTGAGAAGAAGATCCTAGAGTAAACTCCGGAATCTCTCTCACATCACTAGCGAGTGAATCGTTATGACTATCATTTAAAGGAAGTCACCAAAAGCACTATCAATTTTAAACTCCCTAGTTCGTCTTAGTACGACTAGTCGGGGTCAGAGGTGGTCCCCAAGCAGAACATCTCGTCGAGGCTCTGGGTATGCACCAAAATGGCTCAACCCTACGTCTACGGGCATGAGAGGACCCAAAAGATACGTGAAGAGGAGTAGTAGGAGAAGGAATGTACCTGGAAGGACCAGGAAGAGGTATGCATCGTAACTCATAACCATCTGGTATGTGCATGATATAGACCACTGGGACGATAGAGCGGCGGGGGAGTATCACTCTATTCCTATATGGGTACGAATACCTGATCTCTATATCTCCCCTATACACCACCCTATACCGGTCCACCTCAACCTTCCCCAATGGGAGAGGTATGATCTCTATACGACAAGGAAGGGTCACAAAAGAAGCCTCTAAGCCCATCACTACTTCTAATGTGAGATTGGAGAGTAAGTATCTCTATATAATATAAACAATTAACAATCAATAAAGCCATAACATATAACAGATCATACAAGCATCAATATGACAATTTAATCATATGTATGAGCATGATGTAATGATGAATACACTCATTAATCTAATGAGACTAATTATTCTCTAGATGAATGCATGGAGAAAAATGTCTCCTAATTAGGGTCCAAACAATACATCAACAACAATGGTACCAATTGATTGAGCCCGATCAGCCATTTGCTATTCTTAGGAAGCGAACATAACGAATACAATATCGTGCTCACCATTGGAAACCAAAAGGCATATGACTATCGTGCACTCAATAGCGTCGGAATACCCACCAGTCAACAAAGATAATTGTTGTGTCATCCTGAGCATGATACCTTCAAGGGGGTGTTAGATGTTGCTATAGTTACTGCAAAGAGTTTTTTCGGCTCAAGGGAGCTATCCTATTCTTGACAAATCAATCTCCACCCACAATGTGCCCTTAACCAAGTCACACAGACAAGGTACCCCTCTAGGTTCTCAACACAATCTCAGTGTCGTATATTCCCGTAGACTATGTTACAACAGTAAACTTAGTGACATGAATAATCTGATTCATAGAAAGAATAACTTTTCATTCTTTTAGAGAAAATAAAAATCAGGGGAAAACCTTTTTAGGGTAATAACAAGATATTTTTCGTCGAAATTCAATTATGACATTTTCATCAAGGTCAAACTCACTAGGTTAATGATCAAAAGGATTTTCTATTAAGTGTAAAAATACCCCAGTTCCGATAAAATTCAGTAAAATGTTTCCCCTGCATCCTTTATCAAATCTTACATAAACAAAGTCTTTCATTCTTTAAGTTCCATCAAGAATGTCGATATGCTATGCCATGAAAATTCTTGATGACAATTCAATAGTCAACTCAACAATATTTCACAGTTCAAAGTTCAACATAATACTAAACTAAATCATTACGTTCATAATCAATTTTTAGTCATAATAATCATTTATATCAACAGACATAATCATTCAATTCCATTCGACCACTTCAGTCCATCATATCTATCATAGTTTAGAATTAAATTAATTTACGAGCAGCTAAGTCTCGCTACTCAATTGTTCGCGACCACATAAATAGTATTCGACTATATCCATATATGGCCTAGCTTAGAGATGCACGAATATCTTTGGCATCATTTTTAAGCTTCTATATAAAGACACTTCTCTCAATACCTTTACCCTTTTTGAACTTAATATTTCCTTTGTTGCCGATTGCCCAAATGTTGAGTACCTGATTATATCTTAAACATTTAACTTCAATATCACTGGATTATTCAGATTATACAGGAAAACACCTTAATGAGGCTCTAGACATTATAACATACCCAAATATTTCATTTGGATACATTTATGATCTTGGTCAGGTACGAAAATATTTCAGGGACACAGTTGGTTTAAAACTCAGAATATGACTTATGAGGCTCAGATTAACTTCATAATAATTTTAGAAAAATATTTAACTTGAGACACATGTTAAATTTCGTAAGATAGAACTGAGCTTGACACGTTTGAGCTCAAAAAACTCAGAATTTGTAACTTGGGGATTGTTTTTCGTTTTTAATCTCATTAAGTGAGGAACACGAATCCTTGTCCCTAAATAAGATCATAATAAGCTATAATATTAAAATATGAACATATGCATAGGTCATATGTCAAATTTGGACTTTAGGAACTCAACTTATCAAAGAAATAAGGTTCTAGAGTTTCCTTAACCCTTAAATACTTAGGATCATTTGCATGGTTTTCAAGCCTTCCAAAATTTTGAATTTCAGTCCTTAAGAGAAGTTCACTAACATAGATACAGAATTCTAAACAATCCAGAGCACATGCAAGGATTTTAACTTCAATCCCAAGCAATTCTAGGACAAGAGATGAAACTTAGAGCATCCTTTTTGGTGTAACAACAACACAAGAAGGTGGTTGAGTTTGGAGACTCTTCGACCACGAATTTTTTAGACAGAGAGACACGCACACAAAATATTTCCAACATGCAAGGAGTTCTCATTATAGTCGTGATCATTTATAACACAACCATAAGCTTACAACTCAACAACAACAACAATCATGCATGATTTCCCTAACCTCACTTGGGAAGAATTTTAAAACAGCATGAACAGCCTTTGAATATCCTTATTTCGTAAATCAGATATGAAATTTGAGTTCTCCATACCTCAAAATAGTAGGGTAGGAACCTTGGAGAAAAGCTAGAAGGAATTGCAAGCAAAACCTACACTAAAACCCATTGTTGCAACATTTGAGTTCACGACTCCTAATAGAGAATACAACTAACAAAGCCTAAGAATTGGAAGATAGAACCCATAGATATTATGTAGATAACTTACAGGATAAGTGGAGTAGCTTGCATTGAAGATTGAGAATACAAAAATGGACCTCCTTCCTTTGGCTTCAAAGCCGACGCACAAGAGAAGAAAATGGAGGAGATGATTTTTGCTTTGAGTTTGTGAGATGAGTGGAATGAAATGAGGGGAGCTTCAGCCTCTATGGGCTATTTATAGATGATGAGGGATGGAGTTAGTGGATTAGGATATCTTTAATTGCATCATGCAACCATCTCATGGATTAGGTGGCTTGATAAGAACTAAACACATGGCCTGGTAATTTTTGTTGAATTCGGTTTGGGCATTTGGTATAATGCATGGATGTGTTTTCTTGTGCTCTAAGAAATCTTAGTAAAATATTAAACAATGTCTAGGTTAGGAGAGATGATAGTTCAAGCACTCAAAGAACTAACAGAAAAGATTACAGGTACTTTCGGGCAATCTAGTTTAAAGGTACATTAAAATTAACACTTTCCCTAGCAACTCTTTAACTAAGTTATTTATCATAGTAAACACTAAGATAATAACTTCTTATTCTGAAAACTTAATATTAAAAATCTATTATAAAAATCTAATAGGTCAGGTGATCACTTAGACTAATTCTATTACAATTCTAAGATTATACATTAACCCAAAAACGATTAAACTTCAAAACTTGGAAAACTTTGACTATTAAACTAAACTAACTTATTTTTCTCATTCTAAACCCAATTCTAATGTTAATTCTATATTAAGAACTAACATATATGTATCTACATAAAGAAACTCTATAATTAATACTTCTTAACAAAACTCTACATGTAATTACTTGTTATCCAAGTAAGTTAGTTCTTATTCTAATAACTCTTATTTTCAAGGAAACTATTAAACATATATGATTATATTATCAAGAAAATATAATCACATAAATAAGCACACACACAATCCTAACCTATCTTATCCCATCCTAACCTTTCTTATCCCATCTTATCCTATCATATTCCATTTTATCCTATCCTATCATATCCTATCCTATCGTATTCTATCCTCTCCTATGATATCCTATCCGATCCTATGCTATCCTATCCTTCCATAAAATATCATGTCCTATCATATACTATCATATCCAATCCTATCCTTTCCTATCCTATCTAATCATCTCCAATCCCATCATAACCTATCCTATCCTATCATATTCCATCCTATCATATCATATCTAATCATATCATTTACACTCTTCTCTTATCCTATCCTCTCCAATCATATCCTATCATATACTCTAATCTCCTCACCTATCATATCCTATCCTATGTTGTCCTTTCCTATCCTATCATATCCTACCCTATACTCTGTTGACCCTTCCTATCCATTCATATCTTATCTTATCCTATCCTATCTTGTCCTCTCCTATCCTATCTTTCCCTTTCCTATCCTAACCTATATTTTCCTTTGCTCTCCTATCCTATCCTATATTGTCCTTTTCTCTCCTATCCTACCCAATCCAATCGTTTATTGTCCATATCTCTCCTAGCATATCATATCATATCATATCTTGTCCTATCCTATCTTGTCCTATTCTATCTTATCCCGTCGTTTCCTATCATGTCTCATCCTCTTCAATACTACCCTATCTTGTGCTATCATATCCCATCCTATCCCGTCCAATCCCATTATATCCCATCCTTTCCTTTCCTATCCCAACCTATCCTTTCTTATGTCATCCTATCACATCATATCATATCATATTCTATCCTCTCCACTTCCATCGCATCCAATATTATTATTTCATGTCCTCTCCTATCCTCTCCTGTCCTATCCTCTCCTATCGTGCCATTTCCTATCCTGTCCTCCCCTAACCTATTCAATCGCATACTCTCTTCGCCTCTCATATCCTATCTTGTCCTATCCTATCCAATCTTGTCCTATCCTACTATATCATCTCCATTCCTTTCCTATCATATACAATCATTTCGTTTCCTATCCTTTCCTGTCCTTTACTTTCCTATCATATCCTATCCTATACTACCATATCCTATCTTATGCTATTAAATCCTATCCTCTAGAATCCAAGCCTATCTTACCATATCATGTCCTATCCTATCTTATCATATCCTTTCCTATCATATCATATCCTCTCCAAAACAATCCTATATTATCCCATCACATCTAATCCTACCGTATCCTATCTGATCTAAACCTATCTTATCCTATGATATCCTTCCTTATCTTCTCATGTCCTGTCTTGTCTTCTCATATCCTGTCTTGTCTTATCCTACCCTATCCTATCCGATCATATCTTTTCCCATCATATCATGTCTTATCCTATGTTATCATATCATATCATATCCTATCCTATTTCGTCCTATCGTGTCCTATACTATATTTTCCTATCCTTTTCGTTCCTATCCTATCTTATCTTGTCATGTCATATCCTATCCCATCCCATCCTATCCTATCCCATACTACCTATACCATCCAATGCTATCCCATCCTATATTATCATATCCTATCGTATCCAATCTTGCCATATCCTTTCATATACTCTCAAATCATGTTCTCTCTTATCCTATCCTATCTTGCCCTGTCCCATCTCATCTTGTCCTATATTAACCCATCCTATCCTATCCCATCATATCCACTCCACTCCAGTCCCATCCAATCCTCTTCAAATCGAATTATATTCTATCCTAACGTATACATTCCTCTCCTCTCTTATCCTACCCTATCCTGTCTTATCATATCCTCTGTTATCCTATCCTACCATATCCTATCATATCATGTCCTATCCTATCGTATACTCCCCTCTAATCATATCCCATCCTATCAAATCTTGTATTGTCACGTGTTGAATGTCCAACCAGAAAAACACTAATGCCTCTCTTTGGAATATGGAGGTTCAAATTGGGCAGCTGGCCAAACAATTAGCTGAAAATTAGATATCAACATTTTCAGCTAATACTGGAGTTAATTCGAGAAAGCACTGTAATGTTATGGGTGAGCCAAGCTCAACAGGGAAGTATGAAGAAGGTGGTAAAAGTCTGGGTTAATAGGTAACATACGTCAAGCTAATGACGTTAAAAGAGCGCTTGTTGGGAGGCAACCAGGTACATTTTAAGTCTCCAATTGTTAAGTTTATTTCACAAATGATTCTCCTATCCCATAAAATTACTCCATCCCTTTCATATTTTTTTATGGTTAAGGTTATATACATTGTTTACAAAATTATAAAATGATGTAAATGTTTGATACAAATTGATTAAAATAATCTGAAAGTGCAAAGTGTCAAGGAATGCACTAGCAATATTTTGCTTATGTTTTGACGAATACAAGAAATTAATTAAAGCTTGAAGATGGCTCAACCATCAACATGCCTAGAACTCATTTCATTGGTCATATCTAGACTAGGTTATATCAATAGAATTATATTTCTAAGTACTATGGGATGTGTGCCTTAGTTAGTGAGTATAGGTGAGGTAAACCTAGATGCAAGTCTCACAAGCCATTATAATTGTCATATCA
>NW_017721465.1:0-293 GCF_001865875.1 Lupinus angustifolius | reverse complement strand
GTGTAACTGATTGCAACGGTTTTAAGGGTCAAATCTGTTTTGTATAAGTTCTAGCAAATTACAGGAACGTGTGGCATTGCATACTATTGTTTAGAATTGATTAGATAAAATATTTTCAAGATTTACTGTATAAGAGAGATGCATGTGTGAGGAAGAGAGATTAACATGCTTAGTTGATGTTGTTCATGGTGTCTGGCATGCTGTTTTCATATGCTTAATCTCATCCATTCTTTCTTGCATATTCATGCATTCTTGTTAGAAATTTTAAGAGAAATATTATGTCTTTATTGTTT
>NW_017721464.1:0-804 GCF_001865875.1 Lupinus angustifolius | reverse complement strand
GTTTTTTGTAAATTGTTTTTGTACTTTGGGTTTAGTCTCTCGGTGTCTTACCACCACTTAGATAGAGTGAATCTTCACAAAGAATAGGAGGTCTTGAATTTAGAGCGAGGATCTTGGTTGGGGCTGGATCGCGAGAAAGGTTATCTCAGGCGATAGGGATAGTCAAACCAAGGTTAGAGGTTCTTGAAATTCAAGAAAGAAGCATCTAGAGTCTTGTAATTGAATTGGTGTAGGTGACTATACAAAGTGTTCAATATAGTGAAGAGAAATCTCCCAAGATCAGAAGGGGAGGGCTGGATGTAGTTTGCAAGTGGACCCGCACACGAACCGGGATAAAAATCCATTTGTGCAAGCTGCTTTCTCTTAATCTCTTTTATAATTCTCATTGTTTGAATTTGTGATTGAAGCTGATATTTTGCTAACTAATAATTTTGCTATATCCTTGTTAATATTGAATAAAACTCTCTAGTGTAACTCTGTTTATCTGTTGATAAATAATTGTGCAAGAAGTTGATCTGACCATTATGTTTCTATTCCGAGTTAATCGATTAAGCCCACTGGTTAGTCGATTACTTGGGCTGTTTTCTAGAATTGAGTTTTGATGCGAGAAGCGGTAATTGACAACCGCTACACCTATTCAACCCCCCTTCTAGGTGTGTTTAAGCCACTGATACCTAACAATTGGTATCAGAGCTAGTACGACGTGCTAGCTCGACCGTATCTGCGTGATCCTAAGGGAATTAAAATGGGTTCCACCAACCCCTTTGATGGTGATGGTACATCCATTAACCGCCATCCCGTATT
>NW_017721463.1:0-1141 GCF_001865875.1 Lupinus angustifolius | reverse complement strand
ATCAAGCACCTCAGATGAAGAGGAGACCGCCAAGTTGTGCCTAATGACCATAACATATGAGGCTTGCGGATCAGGTAGTACAAAGGATGCTACTAATGAGGTATATTCTGACACATCATCCTCTTCTGATGATTCTCCCTCGTATGATGTTTTATATGATGCTTATGTCGAGATGCATGAAGAACTAAAGAAATTAGCAAAAATTAGTGTCGATAGAAAAAGGATAATTTTGCTAAATGATTAGAAAATAATACAACTATAAAAAGAATTAGATGAGTTGAAATTGGAAAATGAAACTTTAGATCTAATTATTTCTTATAATTCATGCGACTGCTCTAAAAATAATTTATGTCAAACAACTATTTGTGAGTCTTGCGAGAACTTGAAAAATGAGAATTTTAAACTAAACTTACAAATAGTCAACACCAATTAGATATCTTGCTAAGTAAAACGAGAAACGTTAGTGACCACACTGGATTAGGGTATGTTCCTCCATCCCATAGAAATAGACCATATAGGAGACCTATAAGTCGTCCACATAAAAAGTCTAATAATAAAAATAGAGTTCCTACATGTTTCTATTGTGGCACATATGGCCATACCTCTTACTCCTGTTACATCAGGAAATATGGGATACCGAGTGGTGTTTACGCTTGGGGGGAAAAGGGAGATAACTCCCTGCTTACTAACAGAAAATGACCCAATATAATTTGGGTACCTAAAACCAGCAAGTGATCTATTTTGCACGTATGTCTACGAACACATGGGCAACATTGGTATCTTGATAATGGGTGTTCGAGACATATGACAGGAGACAAGTCAAATTTCCTAGACTTTTCATTGAAATAAAAAGGTTTCGTCACATACAGAGATAACAACAAAGGAAAAATCTTAGGCACTGGAAAAATTAGCAACTCAACCCATGCTGCAATCGAGAATGATCCATATGTAGAATGTTTGGAACATAATATTTTGAGTATTAGCCAACTCTGTGACAAAGGTAATCATGTGTCATTTGATTCTGATTGTTGTATAATCCGTGACGTTTTATCTAATAATGTAAAGTTTGTCGGCTATCGCGTTAATAACATTTATATGGTTGACCTAGAGGATGTCACTTGTCAATTCTCAAAATGTTTTA
>NW_017721462.1:0-6997 GCF_001865875.1 Lupinus angustifolius | reverse complement strand
TTATTTCAAAAGAAGATGACATTTGGCTTTGGCATAGACGAGTCGCTCACATTCATGTAAAGCATCTTGAAAAATTATCTAAAAATAATTTGGTTATTGGTCTTCCAAAACTTGATTTTAAAACTCAGGATTCTTGTGACATGTGTCAAAAATGTAAACAAGTAAAGAATTCTTGTAGTAAAAAGAATGCGATATCCGCTACTAGACCTTTGGAGCTTCCCCATATAGACTTGTTTGGACCATCACAAATCATGAGTTTTGGTGGAAGTTTTTATGCTTTCGTAATTGTTAATGACTTTTCTAGATTCACATGGACCTTGTTTTTGGCATCTAAGAGCGATGCCTATAAATCTTTTAAATGTCTAGCCAAACAAATTCAAAACCAGTCTAACCTTAAAATTGTTTACATACGAACCGACCATGGCGGAGAAAGCATGGCATCATGCATCTGTTCTCAGCTCCTCGTACCCCTCAACAAAATCGAGTTCTTTAGAGGAAAAATACAGTTATAGAGGAACTCGCAAGGACCATGCTAAATGAGAGCAAAGTTCCCAAATATTTTTGGGCTGATGCAGTACACACTGCCTGTTATGCAATGAATCGAATACTTATGAGACCTACTTTTTTTAAAACCCCATATGAGATTTTAAAAGGCCGAAAACTGAATATTGCTCATCTTCATGCATTCGGGTTCAAATGTTTTATTTTGAATAATGGTAAAAGAACTTTGGGAAATTTTGTCTCGGAGGCTGGTGAGGGCTTATTCCTAGGGTATTCATTACATAGTAAGGCTTTTCGTGTGTTTAATAAGTATTCCATGCAAGTAGAAGAGTCTATTCATGTTCATTTTGACGAATCTTCTCTAAAAAAGAAGAGAAAGGTCTTTCCTGATGATGTTTCAGGTGTGCTAGAAGAAGCCTATACAAGGGACATGAACCAAATCCAATAAGATGATGCATAACAAATAGTACAAGATATGCAACAAGACATGCCGATTGCGTGGAAGACCAAAAAGGATCAACCACTAGACAAGGTGATAGGTGACATATCTACAGGGGTGGTAACTCGTAGTTCTTTACGTAATTTCTATAATTTCATTGCATTTTGGATCTGTTTCTATTTTTTTTAAGATCTTACTAATAAAAATACCAAGGATTCCAAGATTAATAATTATTTACAGAATGACTTAATTATTTTGAAGGAAGTGGTTATAATTTTTTTTTGAGTTGTTATTATATGATTGATATGTTGTTGGTTGTCTTATATATTGTTTTGTTATTGTTTGATGAAGTGATGATGCTTGAGGTAAGTGGATGCTAGCGACAACATTAATGATGCGAAATGAGAAGGCCAATTATTCTAGTTGATGTTCTTTGATGCTTCTGGAATCATAGAATCTTGTACATTGTGGAATTCCTATTAAAAATTGTTTTTCAGATAAGAATCTTTAATCACTTTCGTCCTGATTTATTTACATTGATAAAATAAGGTTGTATACTAGATAAAAATAAGGTTATATTGTTGATCTTTTGTATTGTGTCATGTTCTTATTAATGAAATTTGGTGTGCTTTAGCACCCATAACTTTATTAATAAAATAAGGTGTTTTTCATGTATGAGTCCTACATGTTTGATGTTCTAAAATTATGTAATTCCAATTTATTTATGATTACCTTAATATGAGATACTTATTTTTTATATTACATTATCATGAAATATCCTCAAATATTAATAATTTTTTTAATGTCTATTTGTTATATATATATATATATATTATTGAATATAATATATATACATTGTGAGCTAAAGAATTATATATACTCAATATATCATTCACTATTCATTTGTATTGTTTATATTTAAGAGTTAATGATGATTAAATATGAATGGTGGATGATGAAATAAATGTGTCAATAAACGTTTATGGAGTTAGTAAGTACATTTTTCTCGTTGTTATTTGGTTTATTTTATAGCTTGTTGTTATTATAATATAATTTTTTTTAGTCTAGTTGAGAAACTCATTAGTTAGTTGTGAGGATATGAGAAACTTTATAAGGAGATTAAAAATAAATATTGAGTGTTAGAATCGAAAATTAATTAATGTGTATGGTTAGAAAAATTAGTGACTAATATGTGAGGTGTAAAACCAAGAGTGAAGTGAGAGTTAATGATTTAGAGATGAAAATATGATGATTTTGGGTTTAATTGCAATTGGAGATAAAAGATTCTAAAAGACTTTGCTTGGAAAAAATAGACACCCTTACGTACCTTTCATGATAAAGGATGGATAATGGAGTTAGTTGAGAGCCTATGACTAATCACGTACTTGAAATTATACTAATACTTTGGTCTTTGCTTGTTGATTTTTGTAACACCTTCAACTTTATATTTTTATGTGAGTTAAAGAAAGGAATTTCTTTTGTAGATTTATCTAAAGATAGAGAAATATGATTTATCTAAAGATTGAAATTCTCCAAGAAATTACAAAGAAGAAAGTGTAGAAGAAGAAGAGAGAATTTTGGATTTGAGAATGTATATGTGAAAATGGAATGTGTATGAATGTTGATGTGCCTCCTCTTTATAGGAGTTTTCTGCCACCGCCAAGTTCCTCTCCTCCACTGCTAAGCTTCTGCCCAAACCATTCAGCATGGGTTTGGTCACTTGGCCAAACAGCTTAGTCACATGCTTGAGGCCTAGTCGCCAAGCTATTGTGAGCTACTTCCCCAACTATTGTGAGCTACTTCCCCAACTATTGTGAGCTACCTCTGTAGTCATGGTTGCTAAGTCAACTTGACTAACTTGCTGAGTGCACACCGCCAAGCTCATATCTAGCACCGCTAAGCTGCCTGCTTGAGTAGCTTTGACTGTGCTGATGGTGATGTGGCTTAGTGCTTGCTGATCTGGCCAGGTGTGTGGTTCCAAGCTGGGCGGTGAAGATGCTCCACTAAGCTACCTGCTTGAGGAGGTTGGCTTGTGTTAGGCTTGTGTTCTAGCCGTTTCATGTTGAGCTTAATTGTGCTAGGTTGAGCTTGACTGTACTACAATTGAATCTTGAAAGAGATGCAAATATAAAATAGTAAAGTGTTAACTTGGAAATTTTATTTTTTGAAAAACAAAGAAACCTTATATCAAAGTGCAATTTAATTCATAAGTTGTATCTTTGTGAAAAGGAAAAATACACAGTTATAATGAGTGATCTAGCTACTAACTTTTACTTTCAGTAATTTACATTTTCGCAACTAACATTTATTTTCTGTCATTTAAATTCTCCAACTAACTATTTATTGCTTTATTTATTCTTTATACCAACCCTTCGAAAGCAGTGGTACGGTTAACTTCTAACTTTATTCTTTTGTCATTTTATTATTTTCTGATATAACCTTTCATAACAAATGGTTTGGTCAATTTAATAAATTGAGACAGACTTTTATGGTATGGTTAAAAGGAATACGAAAAGGGAGTAAATAAATAAAGTCACTAACTAGTTAAATATCACTCATTATGACTTCTATTAATTTGCTAAATTCATACCATTAAACTGACATTGAAATTTATTCCAACAAAGCCGAGATGGTTTGAAGTTGTTAATAATTTAATAAAGCGAAGTTTTTGATTAAAGGAACATTCTTGAAACCATTATACTGACGTTGGAATTTATTTTTTTATTTTAGCAAAGCCGAGATGGCGAGCAAAGAATTGACCTGTCATTAAATAAATCAATCAGAAACTTGTGTAACATCATGTTTTTCAGAGCACTTTTAATTAAGTAATTAGTATTAATTGATTAATTATAGAAATTAATCAGTAATATTTTAGGCTAAACCTCAATTGAGTTTAAGTCTTGTATTATGATTTGCTTGCTTTCCCTATTTTTCAAGAGTTTTGGAGAATAAAAGTTTCTGAGACGATTTCGGGTCGTTTTATCGAGTTTTCGCCCAGTTTTTGAGTTGCATGACTCGGAATGGAATTCCGATTTTGCTGTTGGCTTTGAAGTATTATTCCTATCAAAATAGACACCAAGTTTTGTTCATAACTCATCTCTAGATATTTTTCACCTCGAACTTCAAGTTTCAACGTTCCGGGCAAATGTCCTAAATCGGGAGATTGTATATTTTCGGACGAAATTATCCGAAAATGTTCGGAAACGACATTTATCATCAAATTACATCATATCAATAAAGTTGGAAGTCATCATTTCATGAGCCACTTACCTGTTTCACAGGTAAGGCAAAAGCTACCAAAAACCTCTAAATCACTCAACAAATCCTCTCACTCCACCACCATTAGACACATCACCTATGCTAGTCTAAATCTACTTACTTTGCATTAAATCTAATTTCAATGACAAATGATGATTCAAGGATACTCATCCTTGAATCGGATGGACGAAAGCAATTAAATTCATTTTAAATTGGAAGTTTTATCTTCATGTAAAAAGTTATTTCGTAAGTATAATAATTATCATCAGTTAACTAATTAACATTATTTTTGCATAAGGAAGAGTTCGAGAGGAGATCAGATCAAGTAAGCTCACCTGCAAGCAGAGAACCTAGTGACCCGACATAGTCAGGTGAAGGAGAAAATATCACGACACAGTGGTGTCCGAATATGCATCAGGACCTCCAAACTCCCTCACAAGTTTGGAGTTGCCTTGGGTATTAAGAAAGCTTGTACTTAATCAATTACATGTTTGTTTTGATTAAGTACAACAATATTTCTTATACCGCTTTATGTTATGTTTATATATGAAAATACCATGTTTACTCTTGAATTATAATGTTTGAATGATTATTATGGGAATGATATGTATGTTATAATTGTTAAATTCAAGGTTTAAAAACATGTGGTATAAATGAGAAATATTTTCCTTGAGAAAAGTAATTAAAATGATATTCAAGCTCTTCTCGCTAGAAAGAGACAGCTCTCGCTTGAGCGAGAAGTGTCTAGAGAAAACGAGAGTTTTAGCTCGGGGAGAGACAACTCTAGCTTGAGCTAAAAGAGGCACCAAGAGAAATGATTGATTTCTCACTTAAGCGACGCAACTCTCGCTTATGCCACAAATGCCTCAAAAATGGATGTGCCCTCGCTTGAGCTAGGGAGCTCCATGCAGACATGACTTCTTTTTTAAGTCGTCTGAACGATAACTCTCATATATATGAGAGCCTAATGGCATGTTTTCCATGAAGAAGTTGTAAAGTTAAATAACTATATGAAATTCTTGAAAGTAATATAAGTAAGGAATTGCTTTGTTAAAGGTGAGGCCCGAGGGTGTGATATTATACCCACGCAATGAGATCGTTTGACTGTAAGAGGCTTGTATGGAGGAGTCATCTAGGATGATTCAGCGATGGTTTGTAGTGGTACTGAGAAGTATTATGTTGTGCTCATGTAGCAAGATCGTCTGGCTGTTTGAGGCTTGGCTTGAGAGTCGTCCAGTATAATTCAGCGATGGTTCGTAGTGGTGCCGAAATTATTCTCTTTTTGTTTATATGTTAAGATCGGGTCCCACTAGAAGCATTCCCAATGGGAGATATCTTAGGATGGGCAAATTGCTAGAAAAGATAGATTAAAAGACTTAATTTGCTAATTTCGGTTAGGGTGCATATCCATGGTAAAAAATGAAGTAGTGGCGAGGAAATGCATGGGAGACGAATGAGCCCCGAGATATTGAGAGGGACGGCATTGATTCGTCAACAAAGTCTTGAGGGAGAGTCTAGGTGAGACGAGTGTTGAAAGAATTTTCATGTGAGAGGGGTTGTTTCCCCTCCCAACAGATCGTCCCTTAGCAAGGTGCCAATCAGCTGAGAGGGTTATTTCTCTCTCATTTTCTCGGTGTTTTCTTTTTATTTGATTAAGTAAGTGCACTCGATTTTATTCTTTGTACGCCATCTCGACATTGTAGAAATAAATGTCAACGCCGATATAATGGTTTCAAGCGGTATAATGGTTTCAAGAATATTCCAATTACAACTTACTTCTTAATAATCATCTGAAATTCTCATTTGTACAACATTGTACATTCATTCTAAATTCTTCCTAGTTGATTCCTCTTATTTTCCTTTCGTTTTAGGTAGTTTTTAGGCTAGTTTTAGAGTAGTTTTTCATATAATGCAAGAGGAGAAAGGAGAACGCAAAAGAGATGCAAAAATCCAATTTGTAAACTCATTTGGAACCTAAAGTATCCAACTTAGCTGGTTCCATGCTATGCTGCCTGTTTCAGCAGCTTACCTGACCTGGTTCCACGCTAACCTGCCTGTTTCAGCAGCTTAGCTGACCTGGCCTGGTGCTTGGTGCTTGGCTGACCTGGCCTGGTGCTTGGCTGACCTAGCTTGGTGCTTGGTGCTTGGCTTGGCTGGACAACTTTGTGCTTGATTTCTTCATGGTGAAGCAACCTTTTTTCCTTTGGTTTGTTACTTGATTTTTGTTGGTTGCTTGGCACTTTTGGGTTGTTTTCTTTAAGTTACGGTAAGCTTTTGATTTTTGCAAGTTGCTTGGCCTACTCTAAGCACATAGCATGCGATGTTTTAACTTGATTACTTTTAGCAAATCATTTGGAGCTTTTGTCTTGAATTTCGGCTTGAATTGTTGTCCATCTTTGAATTTATTCTTTAATATTCAATTTCCTACAAAACTGAAAGAAAACTTGGGCAAGAATTAATAAAGAACTAATTTATTCAATCATGCAAATTCACCTAAAAAGTCTTAATTTAAGTTGGTTTTCTACAATTTTCATAGAATAAGTGCCATAAAATGATGATGAAAAGTGTATACTTTTTGCACTTATCAAACTCCCCCCAACTTAAAACTTTGTTTGTCCCCAAACAAAAGGTAAAATAATAACCACTTGGCTTTGGAAAAATTAGTTTTGTACAAAATCAAACCTTATGCATGAATCCTTTTAAGTTCCATGAGATGTGTTTATGATTATGTGACTTTGACTCATAATGCTTCAAACTCAGAATTAAACACATCTTTTCAAAAACTCATTTAGCAATTCT
>NW_017721461.1:0-2422 GCF_001865875.1 Lupinus angustifolius | reverse complement strand
TTGTGTACTTCTCTTTAATTTTCTCAATCTCTTTTCACTCTTTTCTTATTTTGAATCTTTTCCTTTACTTTTTGATTTGTAAAGAGATTGAGAGTTTTTCCTTGAATACTTTCTTAGATGGTCAACCATTCCCCCCAACTTATTTTCTTCCATCAACCTTCCCTTTGAAAAATGCTCTCTTTTTACTTAGAAAAGTATAGGAGATTTGTTTTGTTTTTCCATATTAGGCTCAAGGGTTGATGTTGAAAATAAAATTTTATTTTAAGGCTCAAAGGGGTTAACAAAGGATATTCGTATTTTTGGTTGGTCCTTTTTGGTCAAGTGGCTCATTCTAATTGAAAGAACTTGCCTTGATCTTAGCCTATCAAATTGTGTGCAACCAAGTAAAGAAAGATTCAAACAAAATCAATTGTGCAAAACCAAAAAGTTTCTCACTAAGCTCACATAATTGTTATGTTTGGCTTACACTCCCTCACAAGGTAGGTTTATGTACAACTCTTTGATTTTTAAACAAACTCATAAGGTCATGATAAATGACTTTCCAAAAAGTTTGCATTTTATCCAAGTTATAACATTATGAATTATTCATAAAATTTTCAATTTTTCATCTAATGTTGCTCATCAAAACTTGTAATTTACAAAGTCATTGATCTTGAAAAATGTTTAAGCCAAGTTTATGTTTATTTACATTGTTTAGTTTCAACAAATTCACTTTTTAAATAAATCTTCAAAAATAAAAAATAAAAAAACTATAAAAAATAATTTTAACAAGTAAGCACACTAAAAATAAAAATAAACACACTAAAAAAATACAGCATAAAGATTTAAAATACAGCTAGATTCCATTCTTTCAAAATATTATACACACTCCCCCCAACTTACGTACTTGAGTTGTCCTGAAGTAAAAAAAAAATATTTTAGGAAGTTTGTATATTATTTTGAAATAATGAAAAATAAAATTAAAACTAACCACCATTTTTAGGAGAACACGGAATTTCATTGTACTTGTTTTCACTATCCTCTCCTAGATAGTGGTGCCATCAACTCCACATTTTGTCTGTTTGTTTGGACTTGTTTTCCTGTAAATCATTTCCAACTTTCAATTTTCTTTTGCTTTGAGGTTTGTCTAACAATTCACATGAATTTATAATTTCCTAAGACACTAAGTTCAAGAATTAAATTTGATTGAGAGAATTCCAACCAAATAACACACTTTTTACGAGTTCTCCAGTTTGGAAAAATTCATTTTTGGCACAAATGTAACAAGTATGCTCTTAGTTTTAAAAATTAATTTGACAACTTAAAAATAATTTACCAATGTATGTTGATTAAGATGTTGGGTTAAAGTATCACAAGATAAAGTATCATCATCAAAAAGTACATGGTGAATACTTAACCTTTAAGGATTCAAGTGGCTTTCGTTCTTGAAGAAAAAGTCCAACCACTAAATCCTTGTTTATTTCAATCCCTTTTATGTTGTTCTTTTGAAAAGGATCATGAGGGGTACCTCCACATCTCCTAAAATTTTTATAACAACAATAAAAGGTTTCTTAACTAGTGGGTTTTCACTCCACTAATTCATTTTTTTCTTTTTGAGTTTTTTAATTTTTTCAAATGTACAAAGCATAAAAATAAAGATGTACGAAAGGAAAAATAAATTTATACAAAAGAGAGAGAAAATTTTATGCACAATTATTTGATAAATGACATATAAATAGGAAATGTTCTATTATTAAAGCAATTCCCAGGCAACAACGCCAATTTGTTGAAATAATTTTCATGTGAGAGGGGTTGTTTCCCCTCCCAACAGATCGTCCTTTAGCAAGGTGCCAATCAGTTGAGAGGGTTATTTCTCTCTCATTTTCTCAGTGTTTTCTTTTTATTTGATTAAGTAAGTGAACTCGGTTTTATTCTTTGTTTGCCATCTCGGCTTTGTTGAAATAAATTCCGACGCATGTATATTGGTTTCAAGAATATTCCTGTTACAAATTACTTCTTAATAATCATGTGAATGAGTTATTCCTTCTTTGCCACATCTCGGCTTTGTTAGAATTCTAACGTCGGTATAATGGTATCGAAGCAATCCCTTATTACATAATTATTAATTACCTTTGAATATCATCTCGGTTTTGTGGAATAAATTGCAACACCGGTTTAATGGTATTCTAATGTGCAAAAGTGATGAATAATTAGTTGTTAGAAACAAATAAACAAATAAATAAATAAAGAACAAAAGAATAATAAATTTAAGTGACCGTTATTTATTTACCCCCTTTCGGGTTCATTTTATTAACAAACCAAACTTCTTCCTTAAGGAAGGTTGGTATTAAAGACTAAATAAATTGCAGAAAGTAAATAACAATAAATAAAAGTTAGTAAGTTAGTTTCATCACTTTTGTATATTAAAAGGTGTTTTCAACAA
>NW_017721460.1:0-5878 GCF_001865875.1 Lupinus angustifolius | reverse complement strand
TGTCCTGAAATGGAAGAATGATAATCATTTATATTTATTACTAAACAATATTACGTCCACAAGAGACTAGGTTGTTACACCCTAATCTTGGCTACTCTAATATTGAAGTAGTAATGAATATAAGACCTTAAGAAAAGTATGCTTAACTTGGCAAATAAACTAAGTAGTACAACTACTTCCTAGTTTATTTGTTAAGTGTTTGAGACAAGAAATTTTTATGACTTGAAATCATTTTTAGGTGCGCAATCTAAAAATAGCATTAATTACTTCTCAAACAAATAAAATTAACCAAAGCACCAACTTGAATGATTAAAATTCAAACTTTAGAATAAAAGAAGAAGTAGAAATACATAATCAACTTACAAATGAAATTTTTAGGAGCATGAGCCATTCGTCCAAGGATTGGATGCTTTAGGTTCCAAATGAGTTTACAAAATGGATTTTTGCATCTCATTTGCCTTCTCCTTTCTCCTCTTGAATTATATGAAAAACTACTCTAAAACTAGCCTAAAAACTACCTAAAATGAAAGGAAAAGAAGAGGAGTCAACTAGGAAAAATTTAGAATGAATGTACAATGTTCTACAAATGAGAATTTCATCTCTTTTTATAGGCCAAAGTACTGGGCGCTCAGCTGCCCTGTTTGGCAGCTAAGCTACTCACCATTGGCCCCTATGAAGAGCCACTTAGGACCCTACTTGACCCCTATGGTAGACTAGGTTACACACATGGTGACAACTGCTCCTTCTTTTCATAGCCTTATGTCATCCATGAGGTCATGTTCTTGGCCTTTAAGCAAAGAAAAAGTAAGATGTTCCATGAGTTGACCTAGAAATCATTTTTCTGGTGCGCTAGCCGCTTAGCACACTTGGTTCCCCGCTAAGCTGCAAGTTTTAGCAGCTTAGCTGACCTGGTTCCACGCTAAGCTTCCTATTTCAGCAGCTTAGCTAACCTGGTTCCACGCTAAGTTGCCTGTTTCAGTAGCTTAGCTGACCTGGCCTAGTGCTTGGTGCTTGGCTGACCTGGGTTGGTGCTTGGTGCTTGGCTGACCTGGCTTGGTGCTTGAAGCTTGGCTTGGCTGAACAGCTTTGTCCTTGATTTCTTCATGGTGAAGCAACCTTTTTTCCTTTGGTTTGTAACTTGATTTTTGTTGGTTGCTTGGCACTTTTGGGCTGTTTTCTTAAAGTTAAGGTAAGCTTTTTATTTTTGCAAGTTGCTTGGCCTACTTTAACTTAGGTTTCTTCAAGACGAAGTAAGCTACCTTTTCAAGGCTAAGTAACCAAATTAAGCACATAGCATGCCATGCTTTAATTTGATTACTTTTAGCAATTCATTTTGATCTTTTGTCTTGAATTTTGGCTTGAATTTTTGTCCATCTTTGAATTTATTCTTTAATATTCAATTTCCTACAAAAGTTAAAGAAAAATTGGGCAAGAATTAATAAAGAACTAATTTATTTAATCAGGCAAAATTCACCTAAAGAGTTTAGTTAATTTAAGTTGGTTTTCTACAATTTTCATGGGATAAGTGCCATATAATGATGATGAAAAGTGTATACTTTTTTCACTTATCAACGAGTCCCATGTATTCCTAGATAGGTTTTCTGTTGGATCGGACAGTGCTTACAGCGCAAACTAGACGATCTCTGACAACCCCTCTTTGCAATCAGGATCGATGAGAGGGATGCCCAGAAAGTGTTTGACACAACATCGTCCTGAAATGGACAGTTCTGTTGGAAGAAATGGATTATATATCCTTGCGAGGAATAATTTTGGTGCGATCAAATCGGCTTGTTATGTGAACTATACTCTCGGTTATTTCCGAATAGTTATTGAGAGGATAAAGGAGTAAGGATGGTGGACTCATGCATCGCATTGTATACATGATATTACTCGATATTGATTCTAAATTCTCGAGTTTTATACTTCATTCATCGTTATTATATGCTTGTATGATCACATGATATATTTGTACTCGTGTGTTGTCTTGGTGTATTATTCTGTGTAATTCCACGACGTCGATGACAAGTTTTTCATAGATGTTTTACTCCCTCTCTTTTCTTCTGGTGGATTTGTACGCATGTTCAGATGGACTCATCAACACTGATCCGAGGTTATTGCTTCACTATGTCCCAAGAGGGGACATGGAGTGTTGAGGGTAATCAACACACTTACATAGGTCCTTGTGACCTAGAGTTCGATTGGGTAAGCAATGGCTCAATTCTGCATCTTCCACCTTACTATGCAGTTCAGGAGATATCATTCACTTTGCCCCACCGAAGACCTGCAACCGCTAGACTTTCTATACCGGTTGAAGCTCGAGGCGTACCAGAAGTTGTTAGGACCTGGCCCTAAACAGGATTCTCATCATCAGGATCGGCGCCAAGAGAGACAGACGGGGCCATGCTAAGGGGGTACACCCCGGACCCCTTGATGGATTGGGGAGCGGATGAAATGGAGGAGGAGAAAGACAACGACGACTGTGTAGTGCTTATCTGCATAGAATATTCAGTTGAGGTCATTGAGATCTCTTCTGACTCAGAGGTGGAGGAAGACCCGTGCGAGGGTTCTAATGCACCTACGATTTAAGAGGTTTCTCTTTTGTTTTGTTGTGATAGGAACCTGTGTGAGGTACTTTATGTAACGCCCCGAAAATCATTTCATATTAAATCTATTTAATCTCTTAGAAAAATTTACCCATTTTTGTATGAGATTAAATATATTAAATATGAAATGATTTTCGGAGCGTTACATAAAGTGGTATCAGAGCGGTTCAATCCTATCCAACTTGAGCATGACCTTACATGCTTTCTTGTGTGACTTTGTGTGATTGTTTGATTGTTTATGATCTTTGTTTGAAGATGTAAATGTTATGAACTTACTATTAGAGGATTAACTCATTCAAATCTGAGGCACTCAGAATTCAAATGGTTGGACGTGGAACTGCAAACTTGGACTTCATGGCTACAATGATGGCGACAATTCAGAGTGTCAATGCTAATTTGCATCAACTGAATCAACAACAACAATAATAGCCACAACAAACACAACAACCCCAAGGACCTGCACTGTATAGGGGTTTGGACGTGTTCTGTCATGGCAACCCACCTAAGTTTGAAGGGGGAATTGCACCAGATGCTGCTACCAACTAGATCCAAGAGTTGGAGAGGATTTTCCGGGAACTGATGTGCACCGAGGAGCTGAAGGTCACCTATGCGACCTACATGCTAGCTAAAGAGGTTGGGATTTGGTGGGAGTTCACTCAACGCTGGATGGAGAACGAACAACAAGTTGTCAACTGGACAAATTTCAAGGATAAGTTTCTACATAAATACTTTCCAGTGGACATGAAGACTAAGAAAGAAATGGAATTCCTGCGTCAGCAGGAGGGGAACATGTCAGTTGAGGAGTATGCTGTTGTGATTGAGGATTTGGCAAGGTATGCCCCACATTACAATCAAGTGGGTAATGAAAGGTCCAAGTGTGCCAAGTTTGAAGAATGATTGAGGCAGGACTTGAAGATTATGTTTGCTCACCAACAAATACCAGATTTTCCAACTCTGGTCAACAAATGCAGAATCTATGAGGAGAGTGTGAAGGCAAGGAATGCCTCACTCAAGAATTATATTCCTCAGGGAAATTCCTACGGATCCTAGAGGAATTTGGGTCAGAATCATGGAAGGGGAAAGCCTTTCCGCCACAACAAGAAACCATATGGATTTCCATCTGGAAATCAACATAAATTATTCTGATCAAACAATAACAACCATAACAACAACAACCAACATTTTCAAGCTGGGAACTCCAGCAACAACTCACCACCTTGGTGCTCGAAGTGCATGGGAAAGCATTTCAGTGCCAACTGCCCAATTTTCTATCACTGCAACCAATAGGGACACATTAAGTCGGTGTGCCCTAAGCTCAAGAAGGAAGGAGTGAATGCTATTCGGGCAGCTAGACCTCAGTCCAAAGGAAGGGTATTCTCCATGAGCGGAGCTGAGATCAAGAAGGATGAAGATCTCATTCAAGGTACATGTCTTGTTAATAAGATTTCCTTATCTGTACTATTTGATTCGGGTGCGACCCATTCATTTATATCCCACGATGTTGTTAACCGATTAGACTTGCCTATAGTCCCTTTACCATATGATCTAGTTGTGTCAACACCCACAAACAAAACTGTCATAGTCTCAACTATATGTTCACAATGCCCCATTGTATTAGATAATAGAACTTTCCTAGTAGACCTGATATGTCTACCCTTATCCCAATTAGATATCATCTTAGGAATGGACTGTCTATCCAATTAGACAAAGAACAAGTTCAAATTACTACAATCAAATGGTTGAAAAATTGAGTGAAACACTTACCCATTTAAAGTTCCAATTTTGAACTTGTGTGCAAAAACACTTTGTGATTAAAAAAATTTTGCTTACGTAAATTGTTGCCCATTTTTATGAACAAAAGCATAAAATTCATATTTGAAGCATTATATGTTAAAAATTTACAATTCATGAAAAATCTCATTGAAAATAATGTTTTTGATTATGCTTAAGAAAATTTGAAATCATGTAAATCATATCTTAAGAAATTAGCCAAGTCTTGAATTCGGGTAAGCTCTACCTTTTGTTTGAGGACAAACAAAGTCTTAAGTTGAGGGGATTTGATAAGTGCCAAAAATACCTAAGTTTTTACACATATCATGGCACTTATCCTTGGATAAATTGAGAAAACCAACTTAATTCAACACTTTTGGGATAAAATATCAGCATCTTGTATATATGCTTTGTGTATTTCTTTTTTAATATATTTTGTAGGATTTGGGCGAAAAAGAGATGAATTAATTAAACACAAACAAAATGCTCAAAATAGGCCGAAAATTATCATCAAATGACATGCTTAAGCTTGACGTGGCAAGCTATGTGCTTAAGAATGACTCAACAAGACTTGGCGTATGTGGAAAATATGGAGTCAAATTGAAGCTACTCACTAAGCAGCTTAGCTTGGACCAAATCCACGCCCAGCTGACCTGGACACCAGTGTGGCATGGTCAAGCCCAACGTGGCACGGTTAGAACACAAGCCTGGCACAAGCCAACCTGCTCAAGCAGACAGCTTAGTGGAGAACCTGGACCACCCAGCTTGGAACCACACACCTGACTAGATAGCAAGCACCATGCCACATCACCAACAACACGGTCCAAGCTGCTCAAGAAGACAACTTAGACCGTGTGGTGTGCACGTAACAACTTGCCAACTCACCTAATAAGCAGCTTGGCGGTGTGCACGCAACAACTTGGTCAAGTTGACTTAGCCACCAAGCAACCATGACCTCATGCATGACCTCATTTCAAGTAGCCTCAATAGGCTTTTCAGAGGTGTCTCGCCATAGCTGGGCTAGTAGCTCACAACTAGCTTGGGTGAGTGAGCCCCAAGCAGGTCACTGAGCTACTTGACCAAGTGACCAAACCCATGTTGAAGGGTTTGGTCAGCATCTTGGCTATGGAAGAGAGCAGCTTGGTGGTGGGTAGAAACTTCTATACATTGAAGGGCACCTCAAAGGCAAAGAACATACATTCTATTTCACATTGTCACATTCCACTTCTCTCTCAATCTGAATTCTTTCTTCTTCCACATCTTCTTCTTGTAATTTTTGGAGAATTTCCACTCCAAAGTAGTTCAGGTAAGCATAGTTTGTCGTTTTCTTTCCTAATTCAAGATGAGAAAGGAGATGGCAAATGAGATGCAAAAACATAATGTTGTAAGCTCATTTCAGTCCAAAAAGCATCTCATCCTTGGATACATGGCTCATGCTCCAATAAATTGACTTGGATTATGGTGTAATTTCATCTCTTTAATTTATCTTTTGAAATCAATGTATT
>NW_017721459.1:0-6677 GCF_001865875.1 Lupinus angustifolius | reverse complement strand
GAAAGTATAACACGTAACTTGTAATGTTTTCAAAAATCAACTAGAGAAAAAATTCCATATTTCCAATTAATTTTCTCCTCAATAATTTGTTTATAATATTTGTTTTATGATTATGTTTATTTCTTAATATTTCATAAAAAAAACCAAATCAAAAGATGTTTAAACTTTATTAGTAATATAACATGTTTATAATAATATTCCATTAGACAATTCCTTGTGGTTCGACATAACCCTATTATTCTATTAGACAATTCCTTGTGGTTCGACATAACCCTATACTATACTACAATTGAATCATGAAAGAGATGCAAATGTAAAACAGTAAAGTATTAACTTATAAATTTTATTTGTTGACATAGAAAGAAACTTTGAATCCAGGTGCAATTTAATTCATAAGTTGTATCTTTGTGAACAGGAAAAATACACAGTTATAATGAGTGATCTAACTACTAACTTTTACTTTCAATTATTTACATTTTCACAACTAACATTTATTTTCTGTCATTTAAATTCTGCAACTATCTATTTATGGCTTTATTTATTCTTTATGCCAACCCTTTGAAAGATGTGGTATATTTAACTTCTAACTTTATTCTTTTGTCATTTTATTATTCTTTGATACCAACCTTTTATAAGAAATGGTATGGTTAATTTAATAAAATTAGACCGACTTTTATGGTATGGTTAAAAGGAACCCTAAAAGGGAGTAAATAAATAAAGTCACTAACTAGTTAAATATCACTCATTATCACTTGTATTAATTTTCTGAGTTCATATCATTAAACTGGCATTGGAATTTATTCCAACAAAGCCCAGATGGTATGAAGTTGTTAATAATTCAATAAAGCAAAGTTTTTGATAAAAGGAACATTCTTGAAACCTTATATTGGTGTTGGAATTTATTTGAGCAAAGTCGAGATGGCGAGCAAAGAATCGACCTGTCATTAAATTAATGAATCAGAAACTAACTGCCTTACCAAGCAAGAAAAACTCTTTCAATAGTAATTGGTAGTTTTCAAAACCAGGAGGTCTGCATACACCTCTTCTTCATCAAAACCAGTCAAGAGTACAATTTTTACATACTTATCTTTTGAAATCAATGCATTCAAGTTATTACTTATTGGTTAACTTTTGATTCTTTATGAAGTTCTTAAAGTGTTTTTAGCTTGATCCCCTAAAACTTGATTTAAAGATCCAAAATGCTTATTCCTAAAGTGTTGACAGATGAACTAAAAAATATAACCTACACCTTAGTTCATGTGCCACATCAAGCATCTATTTTAAGCAACTTATGTTCAAGGCTAAATAAAGTTAATGGAGCCTGAAATAGGGTGTGAGAACCTACTCCGACGAGTAGCACTTAACTATTATTTAGTCAATTACATAAGGTTTGAAAATCATCTTATCACTCTAGGACACTAGATGAAGGATTTAGAAATGATGCGTGGAATTAACCAAAAGTATAACACATAACTTGTAATGTTTTCAAAAATCAACTAGAGAAATAATTCCATATTTCCAAACAATTTTGTCCTCAAGAATTTGTTTATAATAGTTGTTTTATGATTATGTTTATTTGTTAATATTTCATAAACAAAACCAAATCAAAAGATGTTTAAACTTTATTAGTAATATAACATGTTTATAATAATATTCTATTAGACAATTCCTTGTGGTTCGACATAACCCTATACTAATATAAGATGTATTAACTTATAAATTTTATTTGTTGACACAGAAAGAAACATTCTATAAATTTAACACTATCGTCAATGTCAGTTTTGAATGAGTATGAGTCACAAAAGGAAAATCTTTGAAAGAACTCAATGTTTGAAAATAAACTATTTAAAAGATTCATAAAACTCTTTCTTTTCACATGAAAGTTTTTATTACTTTTCATAAAATTAATCTTGAAAATTCGTGTCAATCTAGCATCAAGTTTATGTATCACTTGTGTATTCTTGCTCTAGTTTGCCTATGGGAAAGGATGGTGAAATACCATTCAGTTTCGAACTGTTTTCTATTGGGGATAATCAGTTAAATATCCACTTAATCGATTAACGTTTCTTTAAAATGTCTAACATTCCAAAATAAAAATTGATTTAATCGATTAATCATGTCCTTAATCGATTAACGGGTTCCCAATTTGAATGATAAATGCATGGAGCATGATTTTGAAAATGATATAAGTATTAATGCATCAAAATCATATATACATTCTAAATGCAGCTAAATCATGTTATGTGTGAAAGTATCATATGCATTACGTTCATACTCTAATTATGTGAGATTTATCATAAAGTTCACCAAACTAAGACTCTATCCATTGAAAGCTCATCCAAGGACCTAAAAATAAATAGATTACTCTAGCATTGATGATAATTTTTGGAAGCTTAAATATGAGTCTTCATGTTGTTGTAGTTAATTTATCCTTGTCCAATGTCTTTAAGCTTTAAGCATTGTCTTCATCATAATCATATTTTTGCATGCTTACATTCACAATGGTGAATTGAACGATGTCCACACAACATGCAACACCAAACAACAAGGACCAAATTTGAGAATAATAATCACTATGGAAGAACTATAGAGTATTACCATCTAGGAACCACCATTGTTTAACCAATAGTAAGTACGACATCTGAAGTGTTGCAAAGAAACTTGATCAACACAAGAATATAAGCACTAATTGTAGCTAGACAATGGTAGATATGAAACACCAAGTTATGAACCAAGTTATTGACAGTAATATGAATTAGGATGTGATGATATTATATTTATGTCATACAAAAGGCTTACGATTAACTTGTATTTAAACTAATATGGACTCCTAATTAAATAAGAAAATAAATTATAAAATAAAGATAATCTAAATCCTAAGAAATCATCTAAGATACTCAAAAAAATCTAATCTATAATAATGATATTCTATCGATATTCAAAAATCTCAGATATTATCTATAATATAATTTAAGATAATATTATAAGGTATTTTCATATATTCTAATATCCACCCTCAAGCTAAAGCTTACTAAGTTGTAAGCTTGTTACAAATAATCCCTTTAAAAATGAAATAACTATAATAATTAAATGAACTCTACCAAATAGAGCTTCAAGTGGTTGCAAATATTTACGAAATCTAAAATGGATTGATGAATGAAGAGCTTTCCAAGCTCTAAGCAAAATAAATTGAAGAAGATGAATTGATCAATGATCAATGATGAGCTTTGAAAGCTTTAGAAAATATAAATTGAAGAGGATGAATTGATCAACAATCAATATTGAGATTTGCAAGCTATATGATAAAGAAATCAAAGAAGATGAAGACAATAAGGTTTAACCATCCATGGCATAAGCTATATCAAAGCTTAACTACCATGGACAAAGTATATCCAAGCTTAACTACCATGGACAAAAGCAAATTAACAAGAGTGAATTGAAGGAGAGAGTCAAGGATAAGTAATTTGTGCCCTAGGATAGAAAAAAAAAGAATATTAAATTGAAATTAGGAGTGAATTAAATTGTGGTTGTGGTTTAAAAAGGGCTCTAATTTCACCTAGAGGTGGGGTTGAATAGGTGATTCAAGTATCAATTCGAGTAAAAAATATATTCTCAAAATATATTGGGTTTAATAGATTAAATGGTTGCTTAATCAATTAAAATAATACTTGTGTTAATCGATTAACATAATTCTTGATTCACTAAACAGTTGTTTTGAATTTGCTTTTGTTCTTCATGCAGAAAGAAAATAATGATTAATCTAATCTAATATACACTTAAACATATTACTGACAGTGATTAACAGAGCAAATTCACTTATGCAATTACCACTACTGGGCATGAGATATATCCTGCCAAGGGCAAAAATAGATGATTACTTAAGTACGCTACTTAATTGGGTTTTTGTTGTATGAAATATGTATAATGAATTATTTAAGTAATTGTATTGGTTGTTTTTTATTTTAAATTTTAATTATAATAATAATCAATTTAATAATTATTTAACATCCAATGTTTAAATTAAAAATATTAAAATCAACTTATAATCTAATTTTAAAGTGAAATTAACAAATTAATTTATAAACTAAAATTAATTTATAAACTAAATTAATTTATAAACTAAAATATATTAAAAACTAAATTAATTTATAATATCATAATATAATCATGAACTCAAATCCTAAAAATATAATCTCCCTGGTATAAAGTTATAACATCTAGGGATGGCAATGGAACTTGTTAGATCTAGGTATTGCATTACTTGGACCCACCATGTTGCTGTATTTTTGGAACCAGACCCATGCCGATACCCACTAGGTTTGCTACCCACAAACTGAAAAATATTAAAAATAATTTCCAATAATATATGTAATTGTGTATTTGTTTACTATAACCTTATATTTTATTTAGGTAATCAACAAGAGAAAAATTATAATATATAACTTCAAATTTTAATCACATTTTATATTGACTATTTTAACATTATGACGTAAAATTGATTTAATAAGATTTGTTCAATCAACATAATATTATATTAAACATACAAATTAACAACATAACATTACATTACTACTCAACAATGTAACATCACTGTTTAACAACATATCAATTATATTTACGAATTAACAATATATATATATAGAGGGATCCATATATTCCACATTTTAGCCATCAATTCTAGGAAAATCTGATGGTATAGATCCACTCACTAATTCAAACAAGTTGTTGAAACTTACTCTTGTAGTAAGTGGATCCCCTCCAATATATATTGGAAGGAATAGTGGGTTCTGCTACCCATGAGTCTGGGCATCTCATTTCTCAAGCACAGACCCATCAAACAGTGCGTCTTAAAATCTCGGGTCTCGTTACTCACGGGTCCAAAAGCATGGACTCAAACCCGACCCGTTGTAGGTAATTTTTGCAGGTGCCGACAGATCTAGCTACCGACGAGTTCGGGTATCCATTGTCATCCCTAATAATATCTACATTCCATATACTCAACTAGTTAGAATTCTCTTATAGTGGACCACCCTTTATCATAATAATATAAAACCATTGAGTTGTTGTTATTTAAAATAATAATAGCATAATGGTTTTTATTTATAAAATTTTTGGAAACATTTCTATATTTAATAAAAAATTGCAATATAATATATCACATTCTTCAATAATATTTCTTCTATGAATTTACCAGTTCCTTCCTACCAACATAGAAAAAAATGGGAAAGGAAACAAAAAGGAAACACCTTTTTAATTCTCTCCAAATAGTATGGCATAATTTGAAATAATAATCAATGCATTTAATTAATTACATAATATTTCTAAGGAACCTCATTTGAAATGCACATTACTAAATTAATGCATTTTCTTTTATTTCTCAATACTCAATCACAATTGTAGTCTGCAATTTTAAATTCTTATCATTTACTCCATTTGTTTTATATATTTTATTATTATGATTTGTTTTCCAATTCTTTCCTAAATTTACATACGATTATTATGTATGATTTTTTTTAAACTATGTGTATAACCTTAAACATCTAAAGAAAATGAATGGAGGGAGTATTATTGTAACTTTGATTTGGGGCAATGCTTTGAGCAGTTTTTTTCATATCTTTGTGAGGCCCATGTAGTATGGACATACAATAACTTTTAATTCTTTGGAAATGGTAATTTCTAAAAGTACCAAAGTGTGTTTTAGTAATTCTAATTATAAGATACATTTTAGAATGTTCTCATGATCCTTTTTATAAGATATTTTACATATTCTAAGAAATATTTAATATTTTTATCCATTTGGTGCAATTAATAGTTCTGATTATCTTTATTTTTTTGTCATTGAAACTATGAATTGACGAAAAATATTAAATAAGACTATGATTATAATGTTATAATATTTGAAAAAAATCAACAAACGTAAATATTTCTATTGGTATCTATAATATAGTTAGAAGTCTCTTATAATAAGAATTAGAGTATTATTTCATGGATGTTTTCAAGCCTTTCTCTCACTATATTTTCTATATAAATGAGTGTTATCACCTCCCACTTATATCCTTATATTCTGCAAAGAAACATTAAGATCCAAGAAATTTTATTGAAGTTGTGTAGTGTTTGTGGGAGATGGCTAAGCTTACTTCAATGCAAATTTTCACCCTTTCCCTTTTGCTTGCAGGTTTACTCTAGATAGTTCCATAATATCTATTTTCTTAATGTTTATCTAATTTGTAAAAGTGATCATACTTTGTTTTATAAAACCAAAACTTGTAATGTGTAATCATAGAGAAACATTTGTTTTTTAAATTTTAATGGCTTGTTTCTTACGTTTTCATTTAGGTTGTTGTTGTCCATTCTAACTTTGTTACTGGATTTTAAGGTATTTTCATGACAATTGAAGTAGTTGCTCAAACAAAAAGATGTCAGATCGTGTTGAATCCAAGTGGTTGCGATCTTCCAACATGCCGAAAGGATTGTTATACAAAATATCAAGGCAATGGAGTGTGCATTAGTGGTGAACCTAAGTTCTACAAATGTCTTTGTGTCTATAATTGTTGATGTTCTTGTACCCACCCTTTTTAATTAAAGAATGAATAAAAATTATTATATAATGAAATGGGACCTTGAACCTTCTAATTATCATAATTTCTTTGGTCATGGGGTCATTTTGTTTTTTTGTG
>NW_017721458.1:0-1492 GCF_001865875.1 Lupinus angustifolius | reverse complement strand
ATTTATTTTATAAAATATTAAATTTAAATTTAAAAGATTAACTCATTGCAGAGTTTTTTTGTTCATTATATTAATTCCTAGAATATTAAAATTAAATCATTTGCATGATTTTTGTCCATTATACCAATTTAAAAGGTCTATTCATTTGCATGGTATTTATTAACGTTACTCATTTTTGTCCATCATTACTCATTTGCATGGTATTTATTATCGTTTAAAATGAGTTAAGTTTTGGTTAATTCAGCTTGACTCGTTATGAATTTGTATCGAGTCGAATTCCATGCATGTCATTTTTAAGATGAATATCAAATTAAGTAATGATAAAAAACTTTCAAGCATATTAATGAACTTAAATTTATATAATTTATCACCTAGGATGAAGATAATAGATATAAATAGAATTGAGACTTTTAAATCAATTTGTATTAATTTTTAATATGTATACATATATTTTCTACTTTAATATAAAATTATAAATATAATAATTATATGTACCAAAAAATACATATAATAATTATGACCAATAAATACATATAATAGTTATGAAATGCTTTATTTTAATATGTATATATATTGTAGATATGATTATATATTTTATAATTATAAATTTAAATGTTCTCTATAGGTATAGGTATGTATAGATATGTTTAGATATGTACATATAATCGAGTTAACCCATGAATCTAATGAGGCAAACTATATTTAGCTTAAGTTTGTGTCTTTTATTTAAAGAGTTCAATATTTAGCTCCACTAAACTCGCATGCTTCGTTAATCAAGTCTCCAATTGTTAAGTTTATTTCACAAATGATTCTCCTATCCCATAAAATTACTCCATCCCTTTCATATTTTTTTATGGTTATGGTTATATACATTGTTTACAAAATTATTAAATGATGTAAATGTTTACAATTGTTAAGTGTCAAGGAATGCACTAGCAATATTTTGCCTATGTTTTGACGAAGACAAGAAATTAATTAAAGCTTGAAGATGGCTCAACCATCAACATGCCTAGAACTCATTTCATTGGTCATATCTCATATAAGTAGTTTACCATTTAATCACATTTTGATATATGTTGGTTAATCGATTAACGTGGTCACTTAATCGATTAACGTATCTGTTTTCTGTTATAATTGTTTTTTGTTTGAATTGTGTAACTGATTGCAACAGTTTTAAGGGTCAAATCTGTTTTGTATAAGTTCTAGCAAATTGCAGAAACGTGTGGCATTGCATACTATTGTTTAGAATTGATTAGAGAAAATATTTTCAAGATTTACTGTATAAGAGAGATGCATGTGTGAGGAAGAGAGATTAACCTGCTTAGTTGATGTTGTTCGTGGTGTCTGGCATGTTGTTTTCATATGCTTAATCTCATCCATTCTTTCTTGCATATTCATGCATTCTTGTTAGAAATTTTAAGAGAAATATTATGTCTTTATTGTTTTTTATTAACTCACATATGCATGATGGCTTGTGTTACTTGAGCGTGGG
>NW_017721457.1:0-7505 GCF_001865875.1 Lupinus angustifolius | reverse complement strand
GTTGTAAATTGAGCATTTTAGTGCTTGGTAAAACTTATTTTTTGTAAATTGTTTTTGTATTTTGGGTTTAATCTCTCGGTGTCTTACCACCACTGAGATAGAGTGAACCTTCACAAATATTAGGATGTCTTGAATTTAGAGCGAGGATCTTGGTTGGGGCTGGATCGCAACAAAGGTTATCTCAGGCGATAGGGATAGTCAAACCAAGGTTAGAGGTTCTTGAAATTCAAGAAAGAAGCCTCTAGAGTCTTGTAATTGAATTGGTGTATGTGACTATACAAAGTGTTCAATATAGTGAAGAGAAATCTCCCAAGATCAGAAGGGGAGGGCTGGATGTAGTTTGCAAGTGGACCCGCACACGAACCGGGATAAAAATCCATTTGTGCAAGCTGCTTTCTCTTAATCTCTTTTATAATTCTCATTGTTTGAATTTGTGATTGAAGCTGATATTTTGCTAACTAATAATTTTGCTATATCCTTGTTAATATTGCATAAAACTCTCTGGTGTAACTCTGTTTATCTATTGATAAATAATTGTGCAAGAAGTTGATCTGGCCATTATGTTTCTATTCCGAGTTAATCGATTAAGCCCACTGGTTAGTCGATTACCTGGGCTGTTTTCTAGAATTGAGTTTTGCTGCGAGAAGCGGTATTTGACAACCGCTACACCTATTCAACCCCCCCTTCTAGGTGTGTTTAAGCCACTGATACCTAACAATTAGTATCAGAGCTAGTACGACGTGATAGCTCAACTGTATCTGTGTGATCCTAAGGGAATTAAAATGGGTTCCACCAACCCCTTTGGTGGTGATGGTGCTTCCATTAACCGCCATCCTGTATTCGGTGGCGAGGGATACGCCCTCGGATGAAGATCTGTATTGAGGCCATTGATTCAGATATTTTGGAATCTGTAATCAGCGGGACTTTTGTACCACTTCACTTAGTGGATGACAAACCGAAAGAAAAGCGTAAAAGCTTGTGGACCGATGACGAGCGCAAAAAAGGTTCATTATAACCATCACGCTAAAAATATAATAACCTCGGTCCTATCATATGACGAATTCTTTCAGGTATCTCAATGTCAAAGTGCCAAGGAAATGTGGTACAAAAGATCAAGTGTATCAAGGTTGAGTGCGCTTCTTGTATCAAGGCTGAATGCACTAGCAAGATCAAGTGTGCAAGGCTGAATGCGCTGACACATGAGTACGAATTATTTCGTATGTTACCAAGTGTTTCAATTAGCGATATGCAATAGCGATTCACTCATATTTTAAATCATCTTGTCGCCGTTGGTAAAATCATTTCCAAAGGTGAACTAAATAATAAGGTTTTACGTTATCATGACAGGAGATGACAACCTAAAGTAACTACAATTATGGAATCTAAGGACCTTGATTCCATGTCGTTGGCAACATTATTCGGAAAGCTTCAAGAGCATGATATGGAGCTTGGATGCTTGACCATGCATGAAGAGTCAGACCACAAGAAAAAAGGCATGTCTCTTAAAGCTACAACATCACAACCTACTAAAGAGATAGACAATGATGACACTGACTCTGACATTGATGAAGAAACGTTAAACCTTCTCGTACGAAAAATTGGAAAATTCTTCAAGAACAAAGGAGGTTTCAAGCGTTTTCAAAAGAAAGAGGCGCGAGAATCAACAAGAAAAGGCAAGAATAAAGAGTGCTTCAGATGCCATGAATGTGGTAAGCCGGGTCACATGAAATTCCAATGCCCCCCTTACTTGAAGAAAGTTGATTCGGAACAGAGCACTCCCTGGGAATTCAAATAGAGGAAAGCTTACATTGTCAGGAATTTACCAGAGGAAGAAACGACATGCAGCACCTCAGATGAAGTGGAGACCGCCAAGCTATGCCTAATGACTATAAAAGATGAGGCTTGCAGATCAGGTAGTACAAAGGATGTTGATCATAAGGTATATTTTGACACATCATCCTCTTCTGCTGATTCTTCTTCATATGATGTTTTATATGATGCTTATGTCGAAATGCATGAAGAATTAAAGAAATTAGCAAGAATTAGTGACGATAGAAAAAGGTTAATTTTACTAAATGATCAGAAAATATTACAACTTCAAAAAGAATTAGATGAGCTGAAATTAGAGAATGAAACTTTAGATCTAATTTTTTCTTGTAATTCATGCGACTGCTCTAACGATAAATTATGTCATTCCACTGTCTATGAGTCTTGCAAGGACTTGAAAAATGAGAATTTAAACTGAATGGAAAACTCACAAAATTTACAGATAGTCAACACCAATTGGATACCTTGCTAAGTAAAACAAGAAATGTTGGTGACCACACTGAATTAGGGTATATCCCCCATGTCATAGAAATATACCATATAGGAAACCTGTAACTCGTGCCAATAAAAAGTCTTATAATAAAAACAGAGTTCCTACATGTTTCTATTGTGGCACATATGGCCATACCTCTTACTCCTTTTACATCAGGAAATATGGGATACCGAGTGGTGTTTACGCTTGGGGGGACTAGGGAGATAACTCCCTGCTTACTAACAGAAATGGACCCAATATAATTTGGGTACCTAAAACCAGCAAGTGATCTATTTTGCAGGTACGAACATATGGGCAACATTGGTATCTTGACAGTGGGTGTTCGAGACATATGACAGGAGACAAGTCAAAATTCCTAGACTTGTCATTGAAAGAAAAAGGTTTCGTCACATACAGAGATAACGACAAAGGAAACATCTTAGGCACTGGAAAAATTAGCAACTCAACCCATGCTGCAATCGAGAATGATCCATATGTAGAAGGTTTGGAACATAATATTTTGAGTATTAGCCAACTCTGTGACAAAGGTAATCTTGTGTCATTTGATTCTGATTGTTGTATAATCCGTGACGTTTTATCTAATAATGTAAAGTTTGTCGGCTATCGCGTTAATAACATTTATATGGTTGACCTAGAGGATGTCACTTCTCTATTCTCAAAATGTTTTATTTCAAAAGAAGATGATATTTGGCTTTGGCATAGACGAGTCGCACACATTCATGTAAAGCATCTTGAAAAATCATCTAAAAATAATTTGGTTATTGGTCTGCCAAAACTTGATTTTAAAACTCAGGATTCTTGTGACATGTGTCAAAAATGTAAACAAGTAAAGAATTCTTTTAGTAAAAAGAATGCAATATCCACTGCTAGACCTTCGGAGCTTCTCCATATGGACTTGTTTGGACCATCACAAATCATGAGTTTTGGTGGAAGTTTTTATGCTTTGGTAATTGTTAATGACTTTTCTAGGTTCACATGGACCTTGTTTTTGGCATCTAAGAGCGATGCCTATAAATATTTTAAATGTCTAGCCAAACAAATTCAAAACCAGTCTAACCTTAAAATTGTTTACATACGAACCGACCATGGCGGAGAAAGCATGGCATTATGCATCAGTTCTCGGCTCCCCGTACCCCTCAACAAAATGGAGTTCTTTAGAGGAAAAATACAGTTCTAGAGGAACTCGCAAGGACCATGCTAAATGAGAGCAAAGTTCCCAAATATTTTTGGGCTGATGCAGTACACACTGCCTGTTATGCAATGAATCGAATACTTCTGAGACCTACTTTTTTGAAAACTCCATATGAGATTTTAAAAGGTCGAAAACCGAATATTTCTCATCTTCATGCATTCGGGTGCAAATGTTTTATTTTGAATAATGGAAAAAGAACTTTGGGAAAATTTGACTCGAAGGCTGGTGAGGGCTTATTCCTAGGGTATTCATTACATAGCAAGGCTTTTCGTGTGTTTAATAAGTATTGCATGCAAGTAGAAGAGTCTATTCATGTTCATTTTGACAAATCTTCTCTAAAAAAGAAGAGAAAGGTCTTTCCTGATGATGTTTCAGATGTGCTAGAAGAAGCCTATACAAGGGACATGAACCAAATCCAATAAGATGATGCATAAAAAATAGTACAAGATGAGCAACAAGACATGCCGATTGCATGGAGCAAGGGACATGAACCAAATCCAATAAGATGATGCATAACAAATAGTACAAGATATGCAACAAGACATGCCGATTGCGTGGAAGACCAAAAAGGATCAACCACTAGACAAGGTGATAGGTGACATATCTACGGGGGTGGTAACTCGTAGTTCTTTACGTGATTTCTATAATTTCATTGCATTTGTGTCTCAAATAGAGCCAAAGACCATCGATGAAGCCCTATAAGATGTACACTAGGGTATAGCTATGCAAGAAGAGCTAAACCAATTTGAGTGTAGTAGTGTGTGGGACTTGGTCCCTAAACAAAAATAACATCCTGTAATTGGCACGAGATGCGTCTTTCGTAACAAGCTAGATGATTCTAGCTTGATCATTAGAAAAAAGGCTCTCTTAGTGGCCAAAGGCTACAACGAGGAGGAGGGCATCGACTATGATGAAACCTACGCTCCTACAGCCAGACTTGAGGCCATTAGGATGTTATTATCCTTCGCATCTATCATGAATTTTAAACTCTTCCAAATGGATGTTAAGAGTGCATTTTTAAATGGATATATTTAAGAGGAGGTGTACGTAGAGCAACCACCAGGGTTTGAAAACTTCAAATACCCGAACCATGTGTATAAACTCAAGAAGGCCCTTTATCTGTAGATTAGATAATCATGATTTACTTGTTCAAATATATGTTGATGATATAATCTTCGGATCTACTAATGACGTACTTTGTAAGGGATTTTATGAGATGATGGAGGGAGAGTTCGAGATGTCGATAATGAGTGAGTTGGCCTTCTTCCTTGGGCTTCAGATTAAAGAAATGGAGAGTGGCATCTTCATTCATCAATCGAAATATTGCAAGGAATTACAAAAGAAATTTGATATGGAACACTGTAAAGATGAATATACTCCTATGGCGGCCTCATGCTATCTAGATAAAGATGAAAAGGGAAAAGCTATCGAGGTAACCGAATATATTGGAATTATCGGCTCTTTATTATATTTGACTGAAAGCCGCCCCGATATTATGTTTAGTGTTTGTATGTGTGCTAGATTTCAAGCTTTGCCTAAAGATTCATATTACATTGTTGTTAAACGCATCATGACATATTTAAAAGGAACAATAAATATGGGATTATAGTATCCTAGGGATGTCTCATTATCCTTCGTAGGTTACTCTGATTCTGACATTGCTGGGTGTAAGTTGGATCAAAAGAGCAGTTGTGGGACTTGTCATCTATTAGGCAATTCCTTAGTGGCATGGCACAACAAAAAGCAAGCATGTGTTGCTTTGTCCACTGTAGAAGCGGAATACATTGTTGTTGGCGTGTGTTGCACTCATATTCTTTGGATGAAGCAACAACTTAAGGAATTTGGACTTAAACTAGAAATGATCCCCATTAAGTGTGATAATACGAGTGCCATCAACCTTTCCAAGCATCCCGTTTTGCATTCAAGAACCAAGCATATAGAAATAAGCATCATTTTTTGTGTGATAATGTTCAAAAAGGTTATTGTGTGCTAGAAGTTGTAGAAAATTCTATGCAATTAGCGGATATTTTCACCAAGCCCCTCTCACGAGATACTTTCTATGTTCTTCGAAGAGAACTAGGAATCCTTGATGAAAAATATCTTGATTGAGCTTATGTTATTGCCTTGCATGATTAATTGCCTTGTATGCTTCAAAATTAAATTATGTTGAATGCTAGCTACTCCTTGTATGATCCATGATTCAATAAATAAGCTCTATGTATATATGTGACTGCTCAATATTGCTTCTTTAAAACTTAGAAATCTTTGCATGCTTTTAAACATCCAAAACACAGTATCTGGTGTTATTTAATCGATTAAGGCCTCAATTTAATCGATAACTTGGGTGCAAATTTTTTAATACCTGGTATTTTTAACATAGTTAATCGATTAAGGCTAGTAGTTAATCGATTAACGGCACTAGTTAAATAGAAATATAAGCGTTTCTGGGCATTTTTCAAAACCTCCCTCATCCCCTTTTCCCTCAAATCTTAGAGGAACAAACTCAACATCATTCCTAAACCTTAACCTAACCTAAAGTCAATATTCCAACCCTATTCCACTCCATAAACCTTCTTCTCCATCATTAATTTCCAAGAAATTCGGTTACCCCCAATTCCAAAACCCTAAGTTAGGTTCTCCGTGAAACCCTCCATTAAACCTTCAATCAGCTCGTTTTTCAGCTATAAATGGAGAGAGGACATGTAAAAAGGATTAAGACAACCACTCAATGTCTACCACGTGCTCCAAAAGCAGTACCTTACAACCAACAGGCAAGGCAGGATCGTGGAGACCCGTATTATTCTTTGATTTTGCAAGAGACTCAGTTGATCAAGTTTCACGAACGAAAACCTACATATATAAGGTATGCCAATTTGACTTGGTTAGCAGAACAAAATTTTGAATCTCTGCATGGCATGCAAGGACAATGGGTTGTCCCCTTTTTGGAATTGAAAGGTAATATCTACCTACTCTCTTTATTGCTTTAATCGATTACTTTGTATAGTTGTATTAGCTGTAATAATCTGTTTCTATACTGTTCTGTTGTAACTCTGATATATCTGTTAGCCCTGTATATTTGCTTCAATCTCAGTTGCTTATCGTACAAGAAACTGCATATATTTATGCGATCTGAGTTGTGTTAATCGACTAAATAGCTGAAGTTAATCGATTATTCTTTTTGTGTTAATCGATTAAACTGGGGGCTTTTCAGCATTATATGTTGTTTGCGAAAAGCGGATACTTTGACTGCTACACCTATTCAACCCCCCTTCTAGGTGTATTTTAGCCACTGATACCTAACAAGTGGTATCAGAGCTAGTACGACGTGCTAGCTCAACCGCATCCGCGTAATCCGAGAGGGACTATATATGGGCTCTAATAACCCATTTGGCGGTGATGGCGCATCCATTAACCACCCTCCCATATTCAGTGGCGAAGGTTATGCCTATCGGAAGGTTCGCATGAAAATCTATATCGAGGCAATTGACACGGACATTTGGTATTCCGTTGTCAATGGTCCTTTTATTCCACATCATATGGTGGATGGCGAGTCTAAAGAAAAGCCTAAAGGCTTATGGTCTGAGATTGAGAAAAGAAAGGTCCAATATGACCTTAAGGCCAAGAACATCATTACTTCGGCCTTATCCTATGACGAATTCTTTAGAGTCTGGCAGTGCCTTAATGCAAAAGAAATGTGGTATACTTTACAAGTTACCCACGAAGGCATGAGTGAAGTTAAGCGCACTAGACTAAATGCACTTACGCATGAGTATGAGTTATTTCGCATGCTTCCTAATGAATCTATATGTAATATGCAAAAACGTTTTACTCATGTTGTAAATCATTTGGTCGTCCTTGATAAATCTTTTACTAATGCTGATTTGTCTAATAAAGTTTTGCGTTGTCTTGATAGGAAATGGCAACCAAAGGTAACCGCAATAATGGAGTCAAAGAATTTAGACAACATGCCATTAGCTACTCTATTTGGGAAAC
>NW_017721456.1:0-14892 GCF_001865875.1 Lupinus angustifolius | reverse complement strand
GTTTGATTGTGCAGGTTGATCTTAATTCTGCTTCCGAAATATTCTCGCTTCATACTATCAATCAGTGCCAATACATTCTTCAAGCTAATTCATCAAATAAATGGTGTAGTGTTTGTCATCATAAAAAAGGTGGAGATTGAAAGTACGCATGTCAAGAGGAGTACTTTGGAAAGCTTGCCCACTATGTGTTTTGATGAGGACAATTTGAGTTTCATAAGAGCTTGAAGATCATCAACAAATCAACGTGCTTAAGCCTCAACATTGGTATTAGAGTTAGACTAGTAATTAGTTTAGGTTGAGTCTAAGGATTAGGTAAACTCCATTCATGTCTCATATACATAATACATTAAATCATTTTATTTTGACATATGACATTCATAATATGTTCATGCATCATATATATACATGTTATATGTGCATCCAAGGCATAAACTTAGTATTGAACATGTATAAGTTAAGTGCATAACATATTTGAGTATTGCAATTTAAAAATATACATAGAAATATGCAGTTAATCGATTAAGGTGAGTTTTAATCGATTAACGTAAGTTTTTGAAAAGCAGTTGGAACAGAAAACTTGGAAAACCGAATCAGTTACAATTTAGTATCTTGTTAATCGATTAACCAATAATTTAATCGATAACTGGGATGCAGAATGGTTTCTTTATAAGCTGCTTTTTCAGAACTCAAGCTCATTCTTGCATGTTAGATTTTAAGAGAGTTAGAGCATATTTTTGTGTTAATTGCTGCATCTACATGAAATTGCATTTGTGAGATTAGAGAAGAGAGAATTCCATGCTTTAGGATTGAGAGGCATTGCATGTTTAGTTTCTCATCATTTCATATCATATGTTCACTCATTTCTTGATGTTTTTGGAAATATTTCATATTCTGTAAAATCTATTTTGAACTCATGCATTATCATTTTATGAGACATGTGTTAGAGTTGTAGAGTAAGGTGTTAATTTGAGCATTGTAAGTTCTTTAGATTACTCTATATTCTTGTTTTAAAAGGATTGGTAAAATCCTAGCTGCGGTTAGGTAAGGTGTTCTTCACACAAAGACTTGGAGGTCTTGGGATAAAGAGCGATACCTTGGCTGGGGCCGAATCGCATAAGAAAGGTTTTCTTGGGAGGCTGTTTTGGGAAAGGTCAAACCAAGGGTAACGTAGTTCTTTGGTTTCCAAGAAGGGAGCGTTCAAGATTTGTATTTAGAAGCGTGTATGTAATGTACGTTGTGTTTCATAGTGAAGAAAAATCTCTCAGATCAGACGGGGGACCTGGATGTAGTTTGCAAGTGGACCCGCAAACGAACCAGGATAAAAAACTTGTTGCACGCTTTTCTTTTCCTACTCTCTTTATTGCTTTAATCGATTACTTTGTATAGTTGTATTAGCTGTAATAATCTATTTCTATACTGTTCTGTTGTAACTCTGATATATTCGTTAGCTCTGTATATTTGCTTCAATCTCAGTTGCTTGTCGTACAAGAAACTGAATCTGTTTATGCGATCTGAGCTGTGTTAATCGATTAAATAGCTGTAGTTAATCAATTATTCTTTCTGTGTTAATCAATGAAACTGGGGGTTGTTAAGCATTATATGTTGTTTGTGAAAAGCGGATACTTTGACCGCTACACCTATTCAACCCCCCCTTCTAGGTGTATTTTAGCCACTGATACCTAACATGGTCAATTCGCCAAGCAGCTTTGTCACCTGCTTGAAACTAAGTTACCCAAGCTATTGTGAGCTACATGCCTAGCTATTGTGAGCTACCTTTGAAAAGCCTATGGAGGCTACTTGGAGTAAGGTCATGCATGAAGTCATGGTTTCATGGTGGCTAAGTCAACTTGACCAACTTGCTGAGTGCACACCGCCAAGCTCCTATGTGGCACCACTAAGCTGCTTGCTTGAGCAACTTTGACCGTGTTGATGGTGATGTGGCTTGGTGCTTGCTCACCTGCACATGTGTGTGGTTCCAAGTTGGGCGGTCAAGATGCTCTGCTAAGATGCCTGCCTGAGCAGGTTGGCTTGTGCCAGACAGGTGTTAGGGTTGTGCCAGGTTGAGCCTGACCATGCTTGGTTGGTATCTAGGTCAGCTAGGCGTGGGTGTGGTCCAAGCTAAACTTCGTAGTGAGCACCTTCATGTTGACTCCATGCTTTCCATATAGGCCAATTTGTTTTTTGAATCATGCTTAAGGCTAAGCACATAGCTTGCCACGTCAAGCTTAAGCATGTCATGTGTGGATCATTTTGGCCTAATTTAAGCAATTTTCTTGCACATAATTATTTCTTCTCTTTTCCACCTAAATCCTACAAAATATAATAAAAAAGAAATACACAAAGCTTATATACAATACTGTGATATTTTATCAAAAATGCTGAATTAAGTTGGTTTTCTCAATTTTGCCAAGGATAAGTGCTATAAAAAGTGTATGAAACCTTGATTATTAATGTGAAACCTTGATTATTAATGTGGAACCTTGATTATTCTCTAACTGGGTTTATTTATTTTTCTTTGTTTATTTAAAAAAATAAATTGAATGTAATGAGTACCTAAAACATGACATCTTGAGTATAGATATTTGGAATGCAAAGGGGCATGAGAATGGACGAGGGTTCAATAAACTAACCCATAAACGTTAAAGTCGTGTTTTATTTCATACAAATATTAATCCATGTCATGCACGAATATGACATAACAACAAACATTAATTGGTGCTCCTGTTCAAATTAAAGGGTTAATTGGAAGGAGAAAAGAAAATGCTCAAAATAGTAATTAAATGATTTTGCTAAATATAGTTTCAAGTGGCTGAAAATGTTGACGATGTATGAAATGGATGGATCATGGAAGAGTTGTTCAACCTCAAGGCAAAATAAATCGAAGAAGATGAATTGAATAATGATCAATGATGACATTTGCAAGCTCTACCAAAAATAAATTGAAGAGGATGAATTTATCAACAATCAATAATGAGCTTTGCTAGCTCTAGGAAAAAGAAATCGAAGAAATAATGCTTAACCATCCATAATAGAAGCTATCTCCAAGCTTAACCACCATAAACAGAAGCAAATTAACAAGATTGAATTGAAAGAGAGAGTGAATGATAAACAATTTGTGCCCAAGAAGAGAAAAATGAAACAGATTAAATTGAAATTAAGATTGATTTGAATTTTGTTGAATTCAACGATGTTCTTACAACATGCAACACCAAACAACAAGGACAAACTTTGAGAAATGGCCCTCAATAATGATGAACTAGAGAATGTCACCTTTGTTTAAATGATAATTAGTACAACATCTAAAGTGTTGAGAAGAACTTTGATCAACAGAAGAAAAAAAACACTAATTGTAGCTAGACCATGGTAGATATGATACACCGAAGATATGAACCACTTCAAAAGTTCTATATTCAACAATCCCCTCAATATGGAGAATATACATCCTATGTATCCAATTTGGAAGGAAGATAATATAGTAGAGAATATGATAATCCACAAAGTGATATGAGAACAATGACTAAGAATTAACATTGAAAGAAGGCAACAACTGGAAAACTAACCAACGTAAGGTCAAAAGCCTAAGCTTCCTTCAAGGCGAATACCATGTTGAAATTATAGAATTCTATATCCAACAAAAGTCTTCAAGGCGGATACCATGGCTCTGATGCAAAAAGACATAAAATTAACATGTATTTATACTAATATGGACTCCTAATTAAATAAGGAAACAAATCATAAAATAAGATAATGTTAATCCTAAGGGATCTTCTTAGACACACTAGAAAATCTAAGTTATAGCAATGATATTCTCTTGATATTCAAATATCTCTTAGATATTATTTATAACATAATTTAAGATATTATATGATATTTCCATATATTCTAATATCCACACTCAAGCTAAATCTTACTAAGCTTTAAGCTTGTTACAAATAACCCCTTTGACAATTAAAATAACCATAGAAATTAAATAAAATCTACCAAACATAGCTTCAAGTGGTTGTAGATATTGACGAAATCTGAAATGGATTGATCAATGAAGAGCTTAATAAGTTCTACGCAAAATAAATTTAAAAAGGTGAATTGGTTAACAATAAATGCTGAGCTCTGCAAGCTCTGTAAAAATGAATTGAAGATGATGAATTGATCAACAATCAATAACGAGCTCCGCAAGGTTTAGGAAACAGAAATCGAAGAAGACGTAGACAATAACGCTTAACCATCCATGACATAAGCTATCTCCAACCTTAAACATCATTTCCAGAAGCAAACTAACAAGAATGAATTGAAAGATGGAGTGAAGGATAAGCAATTGATGCCCAAGAAGAGAAAAATGAAGAAGATTAAATTGAAATTTATAGTGAATTAAATTTATAGTCCTCCCCTTTTTATCTTCGACGTTTTGCTTTACTAAGAAGAAATCAAATGTTTATACAAAGTACTTCATCCACAAAGAATTCTCGTAGACCTAACTTCTAATGGTTCCACACCACTTCTAATGAAGTATACCCAAAGAGGCCCCTTCTTGGACCTTGACCGCAACTTAGGATTTCTCCTAAATTTCTCTCTTCCTCTAAGGTGATACCTCACACCCCAAAAAGACAAATTTAAAAATCAACCAACAAAACATGTACAAAGTTTCCTGCATCTATGATGTGCTAATTATACACTAATGTTCAAAACAAAACTACCCTTTGACGAATCTCACAATCTCAGAGATGAATATAAATGATTTTAAGTCACAAAAGGAAAATCTTTGAAAACACTCAATGTTTGAAAATAAACTCTTTCAAAGATTCCCAAAACTAACTCTTTTCACATGAAAGTTTCTATCACTTTTTCAGAAAATCACTCTTGAAAATTTGTGTTAATCTTGCATCAAGTTTTTGTATCACTTGCATAAAACTGTTCTAGTTTGCCTATGGGAAAGGCTGGTGAAATATCATTCAGTTTGAAACTATTTTATGTCGGGGATAATCGAGTATATAGTTACTTAATCGATTAATGTTTCATTAAAATTGGATGCAAAACGAGATTCTTAGACAAATTTCTGGCACTAGTATTATCACATTTAATAGGTATTTTATCAAGAAAAATACCAAGATCTAATAGTTGTTGCTTCATCCATAAAATTTGAGCACAACACACACTAGTGGCAATGTATTCTACTTCGGCGGTTGAAAGAGCAATACATGCTTTCTTTTTACTACGCCATTATACTAGTGAGCTACATAATAGGCGCCAAGTACCACTAGTACTTTTCTTATGCATTTTACATCCAGGAAAATTAGAATCATAATAATCTACTTAGCTCAATGATGCATCACCATAATCCCATGCTTAAAGTTTCTTTTAGTAGCTTGAGATGTGATTCTTTATGATTAGCTAGATATCTAGCACACATGCGCACACTAAAAATAATATCAAGTCTACTTAATGTTAAGTAAAGTAAAGAACCAATCATATCATAATATTTAGTTTCCTCAATAATTTAGCCTTTCTTATCCTTATCAAGATAGCCTGACATAGCCATTTGCATGGAAGCTTCATTTGTTTTTTCCATATCAAATCTTTTTAACCGTTGCTTACAATATTTTGTTAGATGAACATCATTAGTAGCACCAAATGTAATATCATGAACATATATTTGTACGAAAAACTATCATTTTTCTGATTTTAGTATGAAAAGTATGGTATCAACCTTACCCCTTGCAAATCCCTTCTCCAAAAGGTAATATATTAGCATGTCATATCAACCTCTAGGAGCTTACTTTAATCAATATAAGGAACATTTCAATTTGAAAACATGATTAGGTAATTGCTAAGTGCCAAAAATACCTAATTTTGATACACTTTTCATTGCACTTATCCTTGGATAAATAGAGTAAACCAACTTAATTCAACACTTTTTGGATAAAATATCACAATCTTGTATATATGCTTTGGTTCATTCTTTTGTAATATATTTTGTAGAATTTTGGTGGAAAAGAGAAGAATTAATCAAACACAAACAAAGTGCTCAAAATAGGCTGAAAATGATCATCAAATGACATGCTTAAGCTTGAAGGGGCAAGCTATGTGCTTAAGCATGACTCAACAAGACTTGGCCTATGTGGAAAATATGCAGTCAACTTGAAGTTTCTCACTAAGCAACTTAGCTTGGACCAACTCCATGCCCAGCTCACCTGGACACCAGTCTGGCATTGTCAAGCCCAACATGGCACGGTCAGAACACAAGCATGGCACAGTTAGAACACAAGCCTAGCACAAGCTAACCTGCTCAAGGAGAAAACTTAGCAGAGCACCTGGATCGCCCAACTTGGAACCACACACTTGACCAGATCAGCAAGCATCAGGCCACGTCACCATCAACACGGGGAAAGCTGCTCAAGCTGGTAGCTTAGCGGTGCCTAATAAGCAGCTTGGCGATGTGCACCTAGAAACATGGTCAAGTTGACTTAGCCATGAAGCAACCATGACCTCATTCATGACCTCATTTCAAGTAGCCTCCATAGGCTTTTCAGAGGTATCTGGCCATAGATGGGCCAGTAGCTCACAACTAGCTTGGGTGAGTGAGCCCCAAGCAGGTCACTAAGCTACTTGACCAAGTGACCAAACCCATGTTGAAGGGTTTGGTTAGCATCTTGGTGATGGAAGAGAGTAGCTTGGCGGTGGGCAGAAACTCCTATAAATAGGAGGGCACCTCAAAGGCAAAGAACATACATTCTCATTCTAATTCACATTCTCACATTCCACTTCTCTCTCAATCCTCATTCTCTTCTTGTAATTTTTGGAGAATTCCCACTCCAAAGTAGTTCAGGTAAGCGTAGTTTGTAGTTTTCTTTCTTAATTGAAGAGGAGAAAGGAGATGGCAAATGAGAAGCAAAAACACAATGTTGTAATCTCATTTCAGTCCAAAAAGCATCTCAACCTTGGATAGATGGCTCATGCTCCTACAAATTGACTTGGATTATGGTGTAATTTCTTCTCTTTAATTTATCTTTTGAAATCAATGCATTCAATTTATTACTTTTTGGTTAACTTTTGATTCTTTATGAAGTTCATAAAGCGGTTTTAGCTTGATCACCTAAAATTTGATTTAAAGATCCAAAATACTTATTCCTAAAGTGTTGACAAATGAACTAAAAGTATAACCTACACCTTAGTTCACGTGCCACATCAAGCATCTATTTTAAGCAACTTATGTTCAAGGCTATATAAAGTTATGCAGCCTGAAATAGGGTGTGACAACCTAATCCGATGAGTGGCACTTAACAATTATTTACTCAATTAAATAAGGTTTGAAAATCATCTTATCACTCTAGGACACTAGATGAAGGATTTAGAAATGATGTGTGGAATTAACCGAAAGTATAACACATAACTTATAATGTTTTAAAAAATCAAGTAGAGAAATAATTTCCTATTTTCAATCAATTTTCTCCTCAAGAATTTGTTTATAATAGTAGTTTTATTATTATGTTTATTTGTTAATATTTCATAAAAAAAACCAAATCAAAATATGTTTAAACTTGATTAGTAATATAACATGTTTATAAAAATATTCTATTAGACAATTGCTTGTGGTTCAACATAATCCTATATTATACTACGATTGAATCTTGAAAGAAACGCAAATGTAAAACAGTAAAGTGTTAACTTGAATCCAGGTGCAATATAATTCATAAGTTGTATCTTTATGAAAAAGAAAAATATACAGTTGTAATGAGAGTTCTAACTACTAACTTTTCCTTTCAATCATTTACATTTTCACAACTAACATTTATTTTTTGTCATTTAAATTTTGCAACTAACTGTTTATTGCTTTATTTAATCTTTATGCCAACCCTTCGAAAGAAGTGGTACAATTAACTTCTAACTTTATTCTTTTGTCATTTTAGTATTCTTTGATACCAACCTTTTATAAGAAATGGTATTTTTAATTTAATAAAATTAGACCGACTTTTATGATATGGTTAAAAGGAACCTGAAAAGGTAGTAAATAAATAAAGTCACGAACTAGTTAAATATCACTCATTATCACTTGTATTAATTTGCTAAAATCATACCATTAAACCGGCATTGGAATTTATTCTAAAAAAGCCGAGATGGTATGAAGTTGTTAATAATTCAATAAAGCGAAGTTTTTGATTAAAGGAACATTCTTGAAATCATTATATTGCCGTTGGAATTTATTTGAGCAAAGCCGAGATGGCAAGCAAAAGAAGCGACATGTCCTTAAATTAAATTGAAACTTGTTGCTTTACCAAGCAAGAAAAACTCTTTGAATAATAATTGGTAGTTTTCAAAACCAGGAGGTCTGCATACACCTCTTCTTGATCAAAATCATTCAAGAGTACAATTTGTACATACATCTAGAATAATTTGAAATGTATGATAGATGCAAAGGCTAAAAGCATTATAATAGCATATAATCTTGCCACAAGAGCATAAGTCTCATCATAGTCAATACAGTTTTCTTGATTGTAACCTTGAGCTACAAATCTAGCTTTGTTTCTAATAATCAAGTCGGACTCATCAATTTTATTTCTAAACACTCATTTAGTGCCTATTATAGGATGATGACTTGGTATAGGGACTTAATCTCAAAATTTGTTTCTTTCAAATTGGTTTAGCTCTTCTTGCATAATTTGTCACCAATGCTCAAGCTCAATAGCCTCATCAATAGTATTTGTCTCAATTTGAGAAACAAATGCAAAGAAATTACAAATATTGCGCAAAGAATTTCTGCTTATCACTCACTTAAAAATATAGCTTATTATATTATCGATAGGAAGATCTTTCTTTGTCTTCCAAACTTGTGACATTCTTTCAAGTTCGTGATTTGAATCTTGATCTTCTTGCATTAATTTTTCAGCTTCTAGATCATTAAAGTGTGCATCCTCAAGAGTACCTACAAGATCATCACAAATATCATTCTTTTACTCTTTTGGAATAGACTCATCAAATACCACATTCACAGACTCTTCAACTGTCATTGTCCTTTTACTAAAGACTCTATAAGCTTTTCTATGATTAGAATAACCAAGAAGTATTCCTAAATCCGCTTTTGAATTAATTAAACACAAACAAAGTGCTCAAAATAGACCGAAAATTATCATCAAATGACATGCTTAAGCTTGACGTGGAAAGCTATGTGCTTAAGAATGACTCAACAAGACTTGACCTATGTGGAAAATATGGAATCAACTTGAAGCTACTCACTAAGTAGCTTAGCTTGGACCAAATCCACGCCAAACTGACCTGGACACCAGTGTGGCATGGTCAAGCCCAACGTGGCACGATTAGAACACAAGCCTGGCACAAGCCAACCTGCTCAAGCAGACAGCTTAGTGGAGAACCTAGACCACCCAGCTTGGAACCACACACGTGACTAGATCAGCAAGCACCATGCCACATCACCAACAACATGGTCCAAGCTGCTCAAGAAGACAACTTAGCTGTGTGGTTTACACGCAACAACTTGGTCAACTCACCTAATAAGCAGCTTGGCGGTGTGCACGCAACAACTTGGTCAAGTTGACTTAGCCACCAAGCAACCATGACCTCATGCATGACCTCATTTCAAGTAGCCTCAATAGGCTTTTCAGAGGTATCTCGCCATAGCTGGGCTAGTAGCTCACAACTAGCTTGGGTGAGTGAGCCCCAAGCAGGTCACTGAGCTACTTGACCAAGTGACCAAACCCATGTTGAAGGGTTTGGTCAACAGCTTGGCTATGGAAGAGAGCAGCTTGGTGGTGGGCAGAAACTCCTATACATTGAAGGGCACCTTAAAGGCAAAGAACATACATTCTAATTCACATTGTCACATTCCACTTCTCTCTCAATCTGAATTCTCTCTTCTTCCACATTTTCTTCTTGTAATTTTTGGAGAATTTCCACTCCAAAGTAGTTCAGGTAAGCATAGTTTGTAGTTTTCTTTCTTAATTCAAGATGAGAAAGGAGATGGCAAATGAGATGCAAAAACATAATGTTGTAAGCTCATTTCAGTCCAAAAAGCATCTCATCCTTGGATACATGGCTCATGCTCCTACAAATTGACTTGGATTATGGTGTAATTTCATCTCTTTAATTTATCTTTTGAAATCAATGCATTGAAGTTATTACATTTTGGTTAACTTTTGATTCTTTATGAAGTTCTTAAAGCCGTTTTAGCTTGATCACCTAAAACTTGATTTAAAGATCCAAAATGCTTATTCCTAAAGTGTTGACAAATGAACTAAAAAGTATAACCTACACCTTAGTTCACGTGCCACATCAAGCATCTATTTTAAGCAACTTATGTTCATGGCTACATAAAGTTAATGGAGCCTGAAATAGGGTGTGACAACCTACTCCGACAAGTCGCACTTAACTATTATTTAGTGAATTACATAAGGTTTGAAAATCATCTTATCACTCTAGGACACTAGATGAAGGATTTAGAAATGATGCATGGAATTAACCGAAAGTATAACACATAACTTGTAATTTGTTTATAATAATATTCCATTAGACAATTCCTTGTGGTTCGACATAACCCTATACTATACTACAATTGAATCATGAAAGAGATGCAAATGTAAAACAGTAAAGTATTAACTTATAAATTTTATTTGTTGACATAGAAAGAAACTTTGAATCCAGGTGCAATTTAATTCATAAGTTGTATCTTTGTGAACAGGAAAAATACACAGTTATAATGAGTGATCTAACTACTAACTTTTACTTTCAATTATTTACATTTTCGCAACTAACATTTATTTTCTGTCATTTAAATTCTGCAACTAACTATTTATGGCTTTATTTATTCTTTATGCCAACCCTTTGAAAGATGTTGTATAGTTAACTTCTAACTTTATTCTTTTTTCATTTTTTTATTCTTTGATACCAACCTTTTATAAGAAATGGTATGGTCAATTTAATAAAATTAGACCGACTTTTCTGGTATGGTTAAAAGGAACCCGAAAAGGGAGTAAATAAATAAAGTCACTAACTAGTTAAATATCACTCATTATCACTTGTATTAATTTTCTAAATTCATATCATTAAACTGGCATTGGAATTTATTCCAACAAAGCCCAGATGGGATGAAGTTGTTAATAATTCAATAAAGCGAAGTTTTTGATTAAAGGAACATTCTTGAAACCTTATATTGGTGTTGGAATTTATTTGAGCAAAGTCGAGATGGCGAGCAAAGAATCGACCTGTCATTAAATTAATGAATCAGAAACTTGCTGCCTTACCAAGCAAGAAAAACTCTTTCAATAGTAATTGGTAGTTTTCAAAACCAGGAGGTCTGCATACACCTCTTCTTCATCAAAACCAATCAAGAGTACAATTTTTACATACATTTAGAATAACTTGAAATGCATGATAGATGCAAAGGCTAAAAGCGTTATAATAGCATCTAATCTTGCTACATGAGCATAAGTCTCATCATAATCAATACATTCTTCTTGATTGTAACTTTTAGCTACCGATCTAGCTTTGTTTCTCATAATCAATTCGGACTCATCAAGTTTATTTCTAAACACTCATTAAGTGCCTATTATAGGATGATCAGTTGGTATAGGGACTAAATCTCAAAATTTGTTTCTTTCAAATTGGTTTAGCTCTTCTTGCATCGCTTATGACCAATGCTCAACCTTAATAACCTCATCAATAGTATTAGTCTCAATTTGAGAAACAAATGCAAAGAAATTACAAATATTGCGCAAAGAATTTCGGGTTACCACTCTCTTAGAAATATAGCCTATTATATTATTGATAGGAAGATCTTTCTTTGTCTTCCAAACTTGTGACTTTCTTTCAAGTTCTTGATTTGAATCTTGATGTTCTTGCATAAATTTTTCAGCTTCTTGATCATTCAAGTGTGCATCCTCAAGAGTACCTACAAGATCATCACAAATATCATTCTTCTACTCTTTTGGAATAGACTCATCAAATACCACATGCGTAGAGTCTTCAACTGTCATTGTCCTTTTACTAAAGACTCTATAAGCTTTGCTATGATTGGAATAACCAAGAAGTATTCCTAAATCCGCTTTTGAATCAAATTTGGCTTAAAACTTCTTTTTCTTTATTCAAAATGAAACACTTACATCCCAAAGCATAAAAATGAGAAATATTTGGTTCTCGGCCTATAAAGAGTTAAGTGGGGATTTTCTTAAGAATAACCCTCAAAAGTATTTTATTCATAACATAGCAAGAGGTATGAACCACATCCTCCCAAAAGTAGTTGGGCACTTTGCTCCCCTTCAACTTGGTTCTGGCTAATTCCTAAAGATCTCTATTTTTCCTTTGAACAACTCCATTTTGTTCAATAGTTGTAGGAGTGGCATATGGGTGTTCCATACCATGTTTTTCGCAAAATTTATCAAATTTGTTGTTCTCAAATTCTCCACCATGATCACTTCTTATAGTCAAAATTTTCTATTTCATTTGATTTTTGACTAAATTCGCGAGCTTCTTGAATGATTAAAAATTATCACTTTTTAGTGTAGGAAAAATATTCCATGTGAATCTTGAATAATCATCTACAATAACAATTGCATAGTAACTTCCACAAAAACTCATTATTTGAGATGGTCCAAACAAGTCCATATGAAGTAACTCTAATGGCCTTGTTCTGGATACCATGTTTGTAGAAGTGAAAGAACTTTTGACATGTTTGCACTTTTGGTAATAGTCACAAGCTTCTTCTATTTGAAACTTGAGTTTAGGTAGATCGATTACTAATTCATTCATAGCTAACTTTTTCAAAGGGATATGAGCAGTCCGCCTATGCAAAATCGAACTATAATCCTCTTTTGAAATTAAGAATTTTGAGAATAAGTAGGAAATATCATCCAAATCAACCATATATATGACCAATAAATTTCACACTATCGTCAATGTCAGTTTTGAATGAGTATGAGTCACAAAAGGAAAATCTTTGAAAGAACTCAATGTTTGAAAATAAACTCTTTAAAAGATTCATAAAACTCTTTCTTTTCACATGAAATTTTTTATCACTTTTCATAAAATCAATCTTGGAAATTCGTGACAATATTGCATCAAGTTAATGTATCACTTGTGTATTCTTGTTCTAGTTTGCCTATGGGAAAGGATGGTGAAATACCATTCAGTTTCGAACTGTTTTCTGTTGGGGATAATCAATTAAATATCTGCTTAATCGATTAACGTTTCTTTAAAATGTCTAAGATTCCAAAATAAAAATTGATTTAATCGATTAATCATATCCTTAATCGATTAATGGGTTCCCAATTTGAATGATAAATGCATGGAGCATGATTTTGAAAATGATATAAGTACTAATGCATCAAAATAATATATACATGCTAAATGCAGCTAAATCATGTTATGTGTGAAAGTATCTTATGCATTAGTTCATACTCTAATTATGTGAGATTTATCATAAGGTTCACCAAACTAAGACTCTATCAATTGAAAGCTCATCCAAGGACCTAAAAATAAATAGATTACTCTATCCTTGATGATAATTTCTGGAAGCTTAAATATGAGTCTTCATGTTGTTGTAGTTAATTTATCCTTGTCCAATGTCTTTAAGCTTTAAGCTTTGTCTTCATCATGATCATATTTTTGCATGCTTACATTCACAATGGTGAATTGAACGATGTCCACACAACATGCAACACCAAACAACAAGGACCAAATTTGAGAATAATAATCACTATGGAAGAACTATAGAGTATCACCATCTAGGAACCACCATTGTTTAACCAATAGTCAGTACGACATCTGAAGTGTTGAAAAGAAACTTGATCAACACAAGAATATAAGCACTAATTGTAGCTAGACAATGGTAGATATGAAACACCAAGTTATGAACCAAGTTATTGACAGTAATATGAATTAGGATGTGATGATATTATATTTATTTGATACAAAAGGCTTAAGATTAACTTGTATTTATACTAATATGGACTCCTAATTAAATAAGACAATCAATCATAAAATTAAGATAATCTAAATCCTAAGAAATCATCTAAGATACTCAAAAAACTCTAATCTATAATAATGATATTCTATCGATATTCAAAAATCTCAGATATTATCTATAATATAATTTAAGATAATATTATAAGATATTGTCATATATTCTAATATCCACCCTCAAGCTAAAGCTTACTAACTTGTAAACTTGTTACAAATAATCCCTTTAAAAATGAAATAACTATAATAATTAAATGAACTCTACCAAATAGAGCTTCAAGTGGTTGCAAATATGTACGAAATCTGAAATGGATTGATCAATGAAGAGCTTTCCAAGCTCTAAGCAAATAAATTGAAGAAGATGAATTGATCAATGATCAATGATAAGCTTTGAAAGCTCTAGAAAATATAAATTGAAGAGGATGAATTGATCAACAATCAATATTGAGATTTGCAAGCTCTATGATAAAGAAATCAAAGAAGATGAAGACAATAAGGTTTAACCATCCATGGCATAAGCTATATCCAAGCTTAACTACCATGGACAAAAGCAAATTAACAAGAGTGAATTGAAGGAGAGAGTCAAGGATAAGAAATTTGTGCCCTAGAAGTGACAAAAAAAGAATATTAAATTGAAATTAGGAGTGAATTAAATTGTGGTTGTGGTTTAAAAAGGGCTCTAATTTCACCTAGAGGTGGGGTGGAATAGGTGATTCAAGTATCAATTTAAAATCAATTCGAGTACAAAATATAATCTCAAAATATATTGGGTTTAATAGATTAATTGGTTGCTTAATCAATTAAAAGAATGCTTGTGTTAATCGATTAACATAATTCTTAATTCACTAAACTGGTGTTTTTTTTTATTTGTTTTTGTTCTTCATGCAACAAGAAAACAATGATTAATCTAATCTAATATACAGTTAAACATAT
>NW_017721455.1:0-1012 GCF_001865875.1 Lupinus angustifolius | reverse complement strand
GTATTTATAAGGACAACTAACTTATGAAGGTCGAGTACGTATCAAAAAAATAGTTGTCCATCAAATTATTTTATAAAATATTACATTTAAATTTAAAAGATTAACTCATTGCAGAGTTTTTTTGTTCATTATATTAATTCCTAGAATATTGAAATTAAATCATTTGCATGATTTTTGTCCATTATACCAATTTAAAACGTCTGATGGTATTTATTATCGTTTAAAATGACTTAATTAACATCCATTGTTTAAATTAAATATATTAAAATCAACTTATAATCTAATTTTAAAGTGAAATTAAGAATCTAACTTATTGGAATTGACTAAATTAATTTATAATATCATAATATAATCATGAACTCAAATCCTAAAAATATAATCTCCCTGGTATAAAGTTATAACATCTAGGGATGGCAATGGAACTGGTTAGATCTAGGTATTGCATTACTTGGACCCACGATGTTGCTGTATTTTTGGAACCAGACCCATGCCGATACGCACTAGGTTTGCTACCCACAAACTGAAAAATATTCAAAATAATTTCCAATAATATATGTAATTGTGTATTTGTTTACTATAACCTTATATGTTATTTAGGTAATCAACAAGATAAAATTATAAAATATAATTTAAACTTTTAGGCAATTACCACTAATACAATAGGCATGAAACATATCCTGCCAAGGGAAAAAATATATGATTACTTAAGTACGCTACTTAATTGGGTTTTTGTGGTATGAAATATGTATAATGAATTATTTAAGTCATTGTATTGGTTGTTTATTTATTTTAAATTTTAATTATAATAATAATCAATTAAATAATTAATTAACATCCAATGTTTAAATTAAATATATTAAAATCAACTTATAATCTATTTTTAAAGTGAAATTAACAATCTAACTTATTGGAATTGACTAAATTAATTTATAATATCATAATAAAATCATGAACTCAAATCCTAAAAATATAATCTCCCTGGTGTAAAGTTATAACATCTAGGGATGGCAAT
>NW_017721454.1:0-15640 GCF_001865875.1 Lupinus angustifolius | reverse complement strand
GTCTGATGGTATTTATTATCGTTTAAAATGAGTTAAGTTTTGGTCAATTCAGCTTGACTCGTTACGAATTGTATCGAGTCGAATTCCATGCATATCATTTTTAAGATGAATATCAAATTAAGTAATGATAAAAAACTTTCAAGCATATTAATGAACTTAAATTTATATAATTTATCACCTAGGATGAAGATAATAGATATAAATAGAATTGAGACTTTTAAATCAATTTGTATTAATTTTTAATATGTATATATATATTTTCTACTTTAATATAAAATTATAAATATAATAATTATATGTACCAAAAAATACATATAATAATTATGACCAATAAATACATATAATAGTTATGAAATGCTTTATTTTAATATGTATATATATTGTAGATATGATTATATATTTTATAATTATAAATTTAAATGTTCTCTATAGGTATATGTATGTATAGATATGTTTAGATATGTACATATAATCGAGTTAACCCATGAATCTAATGAGGCAAACTATATTTAGCTTAAGTTTGTGTCTTTTATTTAAAGAGTTCAATATTTAGCTCCACTAAACTCGCATGCTTCGTTAATCAAGTCTCCAATTGTTAAGTTTATTTCACAAATGATTCTCCTATCCCATAAAATTACTCCATCCCTTTCATATTTTTTTATGGTTAAGGTTATATACATTGTTTACAAAATTATTAAATGATGTAAATGTTTGATACAAATTGATTAAAATAATCTGAAAGTGCAAAGTGTCCAGGAATGCACTAGCAATATTTTGCCTATGTTTTGACGAAGACAAGAAATTAATTAAAGCTTGAAGATGGCTCCAAAATCAACATGCCTAAAACTCATTTCATTGGTCATATCTAGACTAGGTTATATCAATAGAGTTATATTTCTAAGTAGTCTTGGATGTGTGCCTTAGTTAGTAAGTATAGGTGAGGTAAACCTAGATGCAAGTCCCACAAGCCATTCCTGGTTGGATCTAGGTATTGCATTACTTGGACCCACCATGTTGCTGTATTTTTGGAACCAGACCCATGCCGATACCCACTAGGTTTGCTACCCACAAACTGCAAAATATTAAAAATAATTTCCAATAATATATGTAATTGTGTATTTGTTTACTATAACCTTATATGTTATTTAGGTAATCAACAAGATAAAAATTATAAAATATAATTTAAACTTTTAAACACATTTTATATTGACTATTTTAACATTATGACGTAAAATTGATTTAATAAGAATTGTTCAATCAACATAATATTATATTAAACAAAAAAATTAACAACATAACATTACATTACTACTCAACAATGTAACATCACTGTTTAACAACATATCAATTATATTTACGAATTAACAATATAACATTATGGATTAACAATATATATATATATAGAGGGATCCATATATTCCACTTTTTAACCATCAATTCTAGGAAAATCTGATGGTATAGATCCACTCACTAATTCAAACAATTCGATTCCCCTAGAATTGATGACTAAGATGTGGAGTAAGTTGTTTAAACTTACTCTTGGAGTAAGTGGATCCCCTCCCATATATATTGGAAGGAATAGCGGGTCCTGCTACCCATGAGTCCAATCGTTTAGTTTGTCATTGTTGTAAATTGAGCATTTTAGTGCTCGATAAAACTTGTTTTTTGTAAACTGTTTTTGTACTTTGGATTTAGTCTCTCGGTGTCTTCAGTGGGTCTTAAAATCTTGGGTCTCGTTACTCACGGGTCCAAAAGTATGGACTCAAACCCGACCCGTTGTAGGTAATTTTTGCGGGTGCCGACAGATCCAGCTACCGACGAGTTCGGGTATCCTTTATCATAATAATATAAAACCATTGAGTTGTTGTTATTTAAAATAATAATATCATAATGGTTTTTATTTATATAAATTTTGGAAACATTTCTATATTTAATAAAAAATTGCAATATAATATATCACATTCTTCAATAATATTTTTTCTATGAATTTACCACTTCCGATAAAAATCCATTTGTGCAAGCTGTTCTCTCTTAATCTCTTTTATAATTCTCATTGTTTTAATTTGTGATTGAAGCTGATATTTTGCTTACTAATAATTTTGCTATATCCTTGTTAATATTGCATAAAACTCTCTAGTGTGACTCTGTTTATCTGTTGATAAATAATTGTGCAAGAAGTTGATCTGGCCATTATGTTTCTATTCCGAGTTAATCGATTAAGCTCACTGGTTAGTCGATTACCTGGGCTGTTTTCTAGAATTGAGTTTTGGTGCGAGAAGTAGTAATTGACAACCACTACACTTATTCAACCCCCCTTCTAGGTGTGTTTAATCCACTGATACCTAAAAATTGGTAGCAGAGCTAGTACGACGTGCTAGCTCAACCGTATATTTAAACTATGTGTATAACCTTAAACATCTAAAGAAAATGAATGGAAGGAATATTATTGTAACTTTGATTTGGGGCAATGCTTTGACAGTTTTTTTCATATCTTTGTGAGGCCCATGTAGTATTTGGGTTCCACCAACCCCTTTGGTGGTGATGGGGCATCCATTAACCGCCATCCCGTATTCAGTGGCGATGGATACGCCCACTGGAAAGTTCGGATGAAGATCTGTATTGAGGCCATTGATTCAGATATTTTGGAATCTGTAATCAGTGGGACTTTTGTACCACTTCACTTAGTGGATGACAAACCGAAAGAAAAGCGTAAAAGCTTGTGGACCGATGACGAGCGCAAAAAAGGTTCAGTATAACCATCACGCTAAAAATATAATAACCTCGGTCCTATCATATGACGAATTCTTTCGGGTATCTCAGTGTCAAAGTGCCAAGGAAATGTGGTACAAAAGATCAAGTGTATCAAGGCTGAATGCGCTTCTTGTATCAAGGCTAAATGCACTAGCGAGATCAAGTGTGCAAGGCTGAATGCGCTGACACATGAATACAAATTATTTCGTATGTTACCAATTGTATCAATTAGCGATATGCAATAGCGATTCACTCATATTTTAAATCATCTTGTCGCCCTTGGTAAAATCATTTCCAAAGGTGAACTAAATAATAAGGTTTTACGCTATCTTGACAGGAGATGACAACCTAAAGTAACTGCAATCATGGAATCTAAGGACCTTGATTCCATGCCTTTGGCAACATTATTCGGAAAGCTTCAAGAGCATGATATGGAGCTTGGATGCTTGACCATGCATGAAGAGTCAGACCACAAGAAGAAAGGCATGTCTCTTAAAGCTACAACATCACAACCTACTAAAGAGATAGAGAATGATGACATTGACTCTGACATTGATGAAGAAACGTTAACCCTTCTCGTACAAAAGTTTGGAAAAGCTTTGAAGAAGAAAGGAGGTTTCAAGCGTTTTCAAAAGAAAGAGACGCGAGAATCAACAAGAAAAGGCAAGAATAAAGAGCACTTCACATGCCATGAATGTGGTAAGCCGGGTCACATGAAATTCCAATGCCCCACTTACTTGAAGAAAGTTGATTCGGAACAGAGCACTCCCCGGGACTTCAAATAGAAGAAAGCTTACATTGTTTGGTATGTACCAAATGAAATGGAACCTTGGACCTTCTAATTATCATAATTTCTTTGGTTATGGGGTGATATTTTTTTTTGTGAGAACTCTATAGCTATGCCTAATGACTATAACAGATGAGGCTTGCAGATCAGGTAGTAAAAAGGATGTTGATGATGAGGTATATTTTGACACATCATCCTATTCTGCTGATTCTTCTTCATATGATATTTTATATGATGCTTATGTCGAAATGCATGAAGAATTACTAAATGATCAGATAATATTAAAACTTCAAAAAGAATTAGATGAGCTGAAATTAGAGAATGAAACTTTAGATCTAATTTTTTCTTGTAATTCATGCGACTGCTCTAACGATAAATTATGTCAATCCACTGTCTGTGAGTCTTGCAAGGACTTGAAAAATGAGAATTTAAACTGAACGGAAAACTCACAAAATTTACAGATAGTCAACACTAATAAGATACCTTTCTAGGTAAAACAAGAAATGTTGGTGACCACACTGGATTAAGGTATATCCCCCTATGTCATAGAAATAGACCATATAGGAAACATGTAAGTCTTGCTAATAAAAAATCTTATAATAAAAATAGAGTTCCTACATGTTTGTATTGTGGCACATATGGCCATACCTCTTACTCCTGTTACATCAGGAAATATGGGATACTGAGTGGTGTTTACGCTTGGGGGGAAAAGGGAGATAACTCCCTGCTTACTAAGAGAAAAGGACCCAATATAATTTGGGTACCCAAAACCAGCAAGTGATCTATTTTGCAGGTATGTCTACGAACACATGGGAAACATTGGTATCTTGATAGTGGGTGTTCGAGACATACGACATGAGACAAGTCAAAATTCCTAGACTTGTCATTGAAAGAAAAAGGTTTCGTCACATACAGAGATAACAACAAAGGAAAAATCTTAGGCACTGGAAAAATTAGCAACTCAACCCATGCTGCAATCTAGAATGATCCATACGTAGAAGGTTTGGAACATAATATTTTGAGTATTAGCCAACTCTGTGACAAAGGTAATCTTGTGTCATTTGATTCTGATTGTTGTATAATCTGTGACGTTTTATCTAATAATGTAAAGTTTGTCGGCTATCGCGTTAATAACATTTATATGGTTGACCTAGAGGATCTCACTTCTCTATTCTCAAAATGTTTTATTTCAAAAGTAGATGACATTTGGCTTTGGCATAGATGAGTCGCTCACATTCATGTAAAGCATCTTGAAAAATTATCTAAAAATAATTTGGTTATTGGTCATTGGTCTGCCAAAACTTGATTTTAAAACTCAGGATTCTTGTGACATGTGTCAAAAATGTAAACAAGTAAATAATTCTTTTAGTAAAAAGAATGCGATATCCACTACTAGACCTTTGGAGCTTCTCCATATGGACATGTTTGGACCATCACAAATCATGAGTTTTGGTGGAAGTTTTTATGCTTTGGTAATTGTTAATGACTTTTCTAGATTCACATGGACCTTGTTTTTGGCATCTAAGTGCGATGCCTATAAATGTTTTAAATGTCTAGCCAAAAAAATTCAAAACCAGTCTAACCTTAGAATTGTTTACATACGAACCGACCATGATGGAGAAAGCATGGCATCATGCATCAGTTCTCAGCTCCCTGTGCCCCTCAACAAAATGGAGTTCTTTAGAGGAAAAATACAGTTCTAGAGGAACTCGCAAGGACCATGCAAAATGAGAGCAAAGTTCCAAATATTTTTGGGCTGATGCAGTGCACACTGCCTGTTATGCAATGAATCAAATACTTCTGAGACCTACTTTTTTGAAAACCTCATATGAGATTTTAAGAGGTCGAAAACCGAATATTGCTCATCTTCATGAATTCGGGTGCAAATGTTTTATTTTGAATAATGGAAAAAAGAACTTTGGAAAAATTTGACTCGAAGGCTGGTGAGGGCATATTCCTAGGGTATTCATTACATAGTAAGGCTTTTCGTGTGTTTAATAAGTATTCCATGCAAGTAGATGAGTCTATTCATGTTCATTTTGACGAATCTTCTCTAAAAGAGAAGAGAAAGGTCTTTCCTGATGATGTTTCAGGTGTGCCAGAAGAAGCCTATACAAGGGACATGAACCAAATCCAATAAGAAGATGCATAACAAATAGTACAAGATGAGCAACAAGACATTCCGATTGCGTGGAAGACCAAAAAGGATCAACCACTAAACAAGGTGATAGGTGACATATCTACGGGGGTGGTAACTCGTAGTTCTTTACGTGATTTCTATAATTTCATTGCATTTGTGTCTCAAATAGAGCCAAAGACCATCAATGAAGCCCTCGAGGATGTACACTAGGGTATAGCTACGCAAGAAGAGCTAAACCAATTTGAGTGTAGTAGTGTGTGGGACTTGGTCCCTAAACAAAAAGAACATCATGTAATTGGCACAAGATGGGTCTTTCGTAACAAGCTAGATGATTCTGGCATGATCATTAGAAACAAGGCTCTCTTAGTGGCCAAAGGCTACAACGAGGAGGAGGGCATCGACTATGATGAAACCTACGTTCCTATAGACAGACTTGAGGCCATTAGGATGTTATTATCCTTCGTATCTATCATGAATTTTAAACTCTTCCAAATGGATGTTAAGAGTGCGTTTTTAAATGGATATATTTAAGAGGAGGTGTACGTAGAGCAACCACCAGGGTTTGAAAACTTCAAATACCCGAACCATGTGTATAAACTCAAAAAGGCCCTTTATCCGTAGATTAGATAATCATGATTTACTTGTTCAAATATATGTTGATGATATAATCTTTGGATCTACTAATGACATACTTTGTAAGGAATTTTCTGAGATGATGGAGGGAGAGTTCGAGATGTCGATGATGGGTGAGATGGCCTTCTTCCTTGGGCTTCAGATCAAAGAAATGGAGAGTGGCATCTTCATTCATGTAGAAGCGGAATACATTGCTGTTGGCGTGTGTTGCACTCATATTCTTTGGATGAAGCAATAAATTAAGGAATTTGGACTTAAACTAGAAAAGATCCCCATTAAATGTGATAATACGAGTGCCATCAACCTTTCCAAGCATCCTGTTTTGCATTCAAGAACCAAGCATATAGAAATAAGCATCATTTTTTGTGTGATAATGTTCAAAAAGGTTATTGTGTGCTAGAATTTGTAGAAAATTCTATGCAATTAGCGGATATTTTCACCAAGCCCCTCTCACGAGATACTTTCTATGTTCTTCGAAGAGAACTAGGAATCCTTGATGAAAAATATCTTGATTGAGCTTATGTTATTGCCTTGCATGACTAATTGCCTTGTATGCTTCAAAATTAAATTATGTTGAATGCTAGCTACTCCTTCTATGATCCATGATTCAATAAATAAGCTCTATGTATATATGTGACTACTCAATATTGCTTCTTTAAAAGTTAGAAATATTTGCATGCTTTTAAACATCCAAAACACAGTATCTGGTGATATTTAATCGATTAAGGCCTCAATTTAATCGATTACCTGGGTGCAAATTTTTTAATACCTGGTATTTTTAACATAGTTAATCGATTAAGGCTGGTAGTTAATCGATTAACGGCACCAGTTAAATAGAAACAGAAGCATTTCTAGGCATTTTTGAAAACCTCCCTCATCCCCTTTTCTCTCAAATCTTGGAGGAACAAGCTCAGCATCATTCCTAAACCTTAACCTAACCTAAAGATGAATATTCCAACCCTATTCCACTCCATAAACCTTCTTCTCCAACCATAATTTCCAAGAAATTCGGTTACCCCCAATTCTAAAACCCTAAGTTAGGTTCTCCCTGAAACCCTCCATTAAACCTTCAATCAGCTCGATTTTCAGCTATAAATGGAGAGATGACGTGCAACAAGGATCAAGACAACCACTCAACATCCACCATGTGATCCAAAAGCAGTACCTTACAACCAACAGGTAAGGCAGGACCGTGGAGACCCGTATTATTCTTTGATTTTTCAAGAGACTCGGTTAATCATGTTTCAGGGACAAAAACCTACATACATAAGGTATGCCAATTTGACTAGGTTAGCGGAACAAAATTTTGATTTTACGCATGGCATGCAAGCACAAGGGTCTGTCCCCTTTTTGGAATTGAAAGGTAATATCTACCATGCTCTAGTTAGGGAATATTATGCAAATTTTAGATACAAGGATGGTAACTATTCGTCTATGATAACTGGAAAACTGTTTGAGTTGAATGAGGAAATATTCATGAATTTGGGTGGATTATCGTGTAATGGTGCTAGTTTGGGAAACTATGATTGGGTTAACCATTCGTTTGATGCTGCCAAAGTATATAAGTCATGTTTGAGGAGACCTCAATTGAATGTTCAAGGTGAATGGACCAAAGTTGGGTCGTTTTCTGTAGAGAGTAGGCTCCTGCATTATCAGATTGCATAAATTCTGATTCAAAGGATCACAAATCATGCACAACCTAATGTGAATGATTTGAGGTTCATGTATGCCATCAAGGAGAATGTGATGATTAACCGGCTTGAAGAGATCCTGAAGGTCATCTACAATGTCTCTACATCGCAATCAAAATTGTTTCCATATAGTATTTTCATCTCGTGCATTATTGACTATTTGAATATTGAAGTTTCTGATACTATAGTTGTGGAATGTTCTGATAAGGATCATTTGATTGTTGAGAGCTTGATTCACAAGATGGGCATGTACAAGTATCTCAACACATGGCAATACTAGGAGGATTTCAACACTGTGAACCTCGACCCCTCTTGTGAGGATGATCAAGATGAAACACTTGAGCCAAATGCTACTACTCAGGGGGAGTCTTTTGGAAAGGCTACACAAGAACCAGCCTTTGGAAAAGTTCATTTGATGCTATGGAACAACGTCTCAACAACATGATGGATCTTCATTTTCAATCTCTAAAGGACTCATACCATACGGATTTAGAGAATTTTGAGGAGCGTCAAAATGCCTACATTCATAATCACTATCAATCCTTGAGGAACTTCGTTCAGACAACTGCTGATTCATAAAACAAGAGGTTGTGTGTCGAGTTCAACAAGTTGTGCACCCTCATCAAGGGTGGTGGTAGCTCGATCGTTTATGACGACAAAAACACTCCATCTCATCCCTAGTTAGGAGACCTTAGAACCATAGGTTTATCCTTCCTAGTTTATGGATTATATTGATCCTTGTTTCCCTCTTGAGAACTTCATTCTATCTCGCATTTGGATTGTAGTAGCTTAATTACTTCTGCTTTACTAAACTTACTTTGCATTTATGCTTAATCATTGCTTACTATTTTCAATTTCAAGTAATGCTTTAATGATTTCAAAATGTCTTTTCTCATGATAAATGGTTAATTATGTCGTAAATAGTATGGATTTTTATTGAATGGATCTTGATTATGTTTGGTATATGTACCCCTATTGATTGATTAAGCCTGTTTTTTAATGTTCATTTATATTAATGCTTAATCATTCCATGCCTAAATTGAGTTAACATAGCCTTTCATGCCATTAAATCAATTCTATTGTTGTTTGCTGTCAATTTAATCAATTAAGTACTAGTTTTAATCGATTAAATCATGTTAAAATGAGCATTTGTGCAATTTTCTGACAACTAGTTGATTAATTAAACACCCAAAATTAATTAATTAATTACAGTCTATTTTTAACCAAATAACTATTTTGACTTTTGACTAGAATTGAATATTTGTATCTTTTCTATAATGTCAAAAGGGGAGAATGGTTGCTTGTTGTGTTTAATGTATGTGCAGGTTGTATAATAGCTTCCGTAATAATCATTGCTTATCTAGGGGGGGGGGGAGAAAAAATGCTTCAACTTTGAATCAACAACCATTATGCAAATGTACAAATCTACAACATTGTCAAGCTATTTCATCAAATTTAATGTGGTATTTGATGTCGTGTTTGTCCTCATCAAAAAGGGGAGATTGAAAGTCTAAAGTGTCAAAGAATGAACTAGAAATATTTTTCCTATGTTTTGATGAAGACAAGGAATTAATTAAAGCTTAAAGATGGCTCAACAATCAACATGCCTAGAACTCATTTCATTGGTCATATCTAGACTAGGTTATATCAGTTGAGTTATATTTTTAAGTAGTGTGGGATGTGTGCCTTAGTTAGTGAATATAGGTGAGGTAAACCTAGATGCAATTATAATTGTCATATCATATTCATGAAGCATATCATCTAGTTTATTATATGTTCATGCATTAATCATACATGTTATATGTGCATATTCGGCATAATATAATTGCTAAAACATGTATAAAAGTCAAGCATAACATACAAGTAGTTTACCATTTAATCACATTTTGATATATACTAGTTAATCGATTAATGTGGTGACTTAATCGATTAATGTGTATGTTTTCTGCTATAACTGTTTTATGTTTTAACTGTGTAACTGATTGCAACAGTTTGAAGGGTCAAATCTATTTTTTATAAGTTCTGGCAAATTGCAGAAACGTGTAGCATTGTATACTATTGTTTAGAGAGCAAATTTTCGTGATTTACTATATAAGAGAGATGGATGTGTGAGGAAGAGAGATTAACATGCTTAGTTGGTGTTGTTCATGGTGTATTGCATGTTGTTTTCATATGCTTAATCTCATCTATTCTTTCTTGTATATTCATGCATTCTTGTTAGAGATTTTAAGAGAAACATTTTGTTTTTACTTTTTTGTATTAACTCACATATGCATGATGGCTTGTGTTACTTGAGAGTGGCTTAATCTTTTAGTTTTTCATTGTTGTAAATTGAGCATTTTAGTGCTTGGTAAAACTTGTTTTTTGTAAATTGTTTTTTTACATTGGGTTTAGTCTCTTGGTGTCTTACCACCATTGAGATAAGGTGAATCTTGACCAAGACTAGGAGGTCTTGAATTTGTTAAGTATTAGTGGCCAAGGAACACCTAGAAGGGGGGGGGGGGTTTGAATAGGTGTAGCAGTTATCAATCGCCGCTTCTTGCACCAAAACCCAACTGCTGGAAACAGCCCAGTTAATCGATTAACATAAAAGTTTAATCGATTAACTATTGCACAGAATAGAATGATCAGACAGGAAATTTGCACAGTAATTAAAACATAATTGAATAGATATAATGCATATATTTTTACGCACAATTATTAAGCTTATGGCAGTAAACAAATATCTAGAATTTAAATACATATTCAATTTATAACAGCAAGAAACTCAAAGAAGATCAAGAGAGAAAGAATAGTGCAGAAAGAATTTTTATCCTGGTTCATTTGCGGTCCACTGCAAACTACATCCAGACCTCCCCTTCTGGTTCACGAAGATTTTCTTTCTTCACAATATTGAAATATGGATACAAACACCATTTCTATTACAAGCACATAGGACGCTCCTTTCTTGAAATCTAGGACCTCTAAATCCTTGGTTTGACTCTACCCTTTGCCTGAGAAAACCTTTCTCGCAAAACAGCCTCAACCAAGATTTTTGTCCTCAAATCAAGACCTCCTAGCCTTGGTGAAGAACCTCAATCTCTGTGGTGATCTCACACCAAGAGACAAATCCAGAATACATAAAAACACGTTAAACAACAAGGTATACTTAAGCACAATAATGCTAGGAATATAACATTGAAAAGACTCAAAGATTAACCCTTTTACTAACCACTTAAGCCATCAAGATTCAAATGAGTTAATCAAATATAGTATACATATAATTTCTCTCTAACAATATCTAATGCATGAGCATGTGAGCAAGATAATAATGGATACATAATTATGCAAAAACAGTAAGCATATGATAACAATCAAAACAACATAATTTCTCTCGTCTCATGCATACAATCTCTCTTGCAAATTACAGTAAAAAAAGTATGCAAAATGCTCTCTAAACAGCCCTATACAATAGAATGTAATGCTATGGTTCTCTGAATGTTGCCTCTTATTTATAGCATAGAGAATAGGGGGTTACATTCGTTGCAAAACAGTTCAAACAGTTAAATAGTCGAAACAGATTTCAGTTATAACAAATAACATACTAGTTAATCGATTAGGGCTCTTCGTTAATCGATTAACGAAGCAACAGAATGACACAAAATACAGTTCAAACAGAAAACACACATTTAATAGAAAACAAGTTGAGTTAATCAATTAAGTTACCACGTTAATCGATTAACTAGAACATTTATGCTTTTGTTTCAAAAGGTAAACTTCTCATATGTTATGCACAATATATATAAATGTTCTACTAAGGATATTATGCCTAATATGCACATATAACATGTATGATAGATGCATGAACATACAATTAACTAGATGATATGTCTCATGAATATGATATGACAATTAAGATGGCTTAAGAGACTAGCACCTAGGTTCAGCTAAACTATAATCACTTACTACGGCACACATCCCAGACTACTTAGATTATAAACTCAAATTACCTCCTAGTCTATATATGACTAAATGAGCATAAAGCATGTTGATTGTCGATCCATCTTCAAGCTTTGATAGAATCTTGTCTTCATCAAAAGATACCCAAAGACATGTTAGTGCTATCCTTGACACTTTGAACTTTCAGAATTTAGAGCGAGGATCTTGGCTGGGCTGGATCGAGAGAAGGGTTTTCTCAGGCGATAGAGATAGTCAAACCAAGGTTAGAGGTTCTTGAAATTCAAGAAAGAAGCGTCTAGAGTCTTGTAATTGAATTAGTGTATGTGACTATACAAAGTGTTCAATATAGTGAAGAGAAATCTCCCAAGATCAAAAGGGGAGGCCTGGATGTAGTTTGCAAGTGGACCCGCAAACGAACCAGGATAAAAATCCATTTGTGCAAGATGTTGTCTCTTAATATCTTTTATAATTCTGACTTTTTTAATTCGTTATTGAAGCTGGTATTTTGCATACTAATACTATGTTATATCCTTGTTAATATTGCATAAAAATATTTGTTGTATCTCTGCTTATCTGTTGATAAATAATTGTGCAAGAAGTTTATCTGATCATTCTGTTTCTATTGCGAGTTAAATAATTAAGCCCACTGGTTAATCGATTTCCTGGGCTGTTTTCCAGAACTGGGTTTTGGTGTGAGAAGCAGTAATTGATTACCGCTATACCTATTCAACTTCCCCTTTCTAGGTGTGTTTAGGCCACTGATACCTAAGATAATCTTATTTAAGCCAGATTGAATACTAGGTTAAAGTGAAATGCATATCTGGAGGTGAAATTTGGCGACCTTTTTGTAGATCATTTGTATTGTTTCTTGTTTTTATCAGTGAAGTTTGGTGTGCTTTAGCACCCATAACTTTATCAACAAAAAACCTACTCAAATCTATATCTCATATATACACTACTAATCTTCTTATAAAATGTTTAATTGTCCTCCCCAGCTATAATTCCCCATCCACTTTCTTATTATTATTTTGTTTCTTTCTTTCATCCAAGGTATTAGAGTGACCCTTCTCCAATCAAGGTATTAATGGTGAATTTTATATGGAATTACAATGATTTTTGTTTTCAATGAAAATTGGGTAACCTTTGATTTACCTTGGCAAAAATTTATCAAATATATGATTTTGGATCTGTTTTTATTTTTTTCAAGATATTACTAATAAAAATACCAATGACTCCAAGATTAATAATTATTTACAGAATGAGTTAATTATTTTGAAGGAAGTGGTTATAATTGTTTTTGAGTTGTTATTATATGATTGATATGTTGTTGGTTGTCTTATATATTATTTTGTTATTGTTTGATGGAAGTGATGATGCTTAATGTAAGTGGATGCTAGGGACAACATTAATGATGCTAAATGAGAAGGCCAATTTATCTAGTTGAAGTTCTGTGAGGCTTCTACAATCATAGAATGTTCTACATTGGAGAATTCCTATTAAAAATTGTTTTTCAGATAAGAATCTTTAATCACTTTCGTCATGATTTATATACATTGATAAAATAAGGTTGTATACTACATAAAAATAAGGTTATATTGTTGATCTTTTGTATTGTTTCATGTTCTTATTAATGAAATTTGGTGTGCTTTAGCATCCATAAATCATGTATGAGTCCTACATGTTTGATGTTCTAAAATTATGTAATTCCAATTTATTTATGATTACCTTAATATGAGATACTTATTTTTTATATTACATTATCATGAAATATCCTCAAATATTAATAATTGTTTTAATTTCTATATGTTATATATATATTATTGAATATAATATATATACATTGTGAGCTAAAGAATTATATATACTCAATATATCATTCACTATTCATTTGTATTGTTTATATTTAAGAGTTAATGATGATTAAATATGAATGGTGGATGATAAAATAAATGTGTCAATAAACGTTTATAGAGTTAGTAAATACATTTTTCTCGTTGTTATTTGGTTTATTTTATAGCTTGTTGTTATTATAATATAATATTTTTTAGTGTAGTTGAGAAAGTCATTAGTTAGTTGTGAGGATATGAGAAATTTTATCTGGAGATTAAAAATAAATATTGAGTGTTAGAAATCGAAAATTAATTAATGTGTATGGTTAGAAAAATTAGTGACTAATATGTGAGGTGTAAAACCAAGAGCGAAGTGAGAGTTAATGATTTAGAGATGAAAATACGATGATTTTGGGTTTAATTGCAATTGGAGATGAAGATTCTAAAAGACTCTGCTTAGAAATAATAGACACCCTTAAGTACCTTTCATGATTAAGGATGGATAATGGAGTTAGTTGAGAGCCTATGACTAATCACGTACTTGAAATTATACTAATATTTTGGTCTTTGCTTGTTGATTTTTGTAACACCTACACCTTTATATTTTTATGTGAGTTAAAAAATGGAATTTCTGTTGTAGATTTATCTAAAGATAGATAAATATGATTTATCTAAATATAGAAATTCTCCAAGAAATTACAAAGAAGAAAGTGTAAAAGAAGAAGAAGAGAGAATTTTGGATTTGAGAATGTATATGTGAGAATGGAATGTGTATGAATGTTGAAGTGCCTCCTCTTTATAGGAGTTTTCTGCCACCGCCAAGTTTATCTCCTCCACCACTAAGCTAATAAGCTATTCTTCAAAAACAAAAACAATAGCATAGCATAAAGAGTCGAGGAAGTCAGGAAATAGTACAAACCATAAAGTCAATCAAAGACAAATAACAAAAAAACATGGATAAGTCCTGAAAGCAACAACAACAACTAAATCCAGAAAGTGCCATAAGAAGAAATAAACCTAAGGGTGAGATAGCCTAGGTCTAAAGTCCTCTAAACTATGCTTGAGGCGGAGGATGGTCAATCTGATCATCAGAAATAGCAATGTTCTGATCACCCCTGATAAGCATAGATAACTTCTGAAACTCTAAACAAAACATAGCATTTTGAGCTTCAGCATTAGATTGAATCATGTTCCTCAGCTCCTGAAATTTGTTGTCTGTATAGGCAATCTGACGTTCTTCATACTGCTCCATGCCTGCAAAATAAGAATCCTTCAACCCTTGGAAGTGAAGATCCATACGGTTGTTAAGCCGTTGCTCCATAGCTTCCATCTGAGCTAGACCAAAAACAGAGTTCTGAGGTGCTGTTCCAGAAGACTCCCCCTGAGTTGTTGCATTCTGATTACCCATGTCACCCTGATTATCATTATCAGACAAATCCAGATCAAATATAGTGTAGTCCTCCTGATATTGCCAAGTAGTACCATACTTGTATATTCCCATTTTATGAATGAGACTTTCACCAACCAGGTGATCCTTATCAGTATACTCAATAATGATAGTGTCAGAAACATCAATGTGCAGATAAGTAGATAATCGACAATGCGAGATATGAAAATACTATATGGAAGCAGCTTCGACTGAGACAAAGATACATTGTTCATATTTTTCAGAATCTCCTCGGGCCAGTTGATCATGATATTATTCTTTACAGCATACATGAAACACAAATCATTCGCAGTAGGCTGTGCGTGATTTGTGTTCCTCTATACTAGTATTAAGCAATAACGTAATGTAACAGCCTGTTCTCAACAGATAACGACCCAGCCTTGGTCAGTTGACCCTGAATGTACAAATGAGGGCCTCAAAGGA
>NW_017721453.1:0-25974 GCF_001865875.1 Lupinus angustifolius | reverse complement strand
TCCTTGACCCAGGAACAATCCCCTATACCATAACCAGACGATGATAACCCGCCAACATTCAGAAACAGGTCATCATTCAGCTCAAACAGATTACCAGAAATCATAGACCAATACTTTCCATCCTTGTATCTAAAATTAGCATAAAATTCCCTACCTAGAGCAAGGTAGACTTGTCCCTTTAATTCCAAAAACTGAACGACTCCCTCAGCCTCCATATCATGCGGGAACCTAAATTCTGTTCCGCTAACCAGGTTAAATCAACATACCTTACGTACGTGGGTTTGCGACCTTGAAATTTCGCCAAACGGGTTTCTTGCAAGATGAGCGAATAGAATCGATTAAAACAGTGTAAAATTTGAATTTTCAAAAAAAATTGCCCAGGTAATCGATTAACGGGCTGTTTAATCGATTAAGTTTTAGAAAATTTGAATTTTCCAGAAATGAAGCCCAGGTAATCGATTAACTATTGGCATAATCGATTAAATCAGAGAAAATTTCGTTTTTAGGCAGCAGAGTGGTTTCGACTTTTTAGGACACACGTATGCATTATTACAGATTTATCGAGACATATATAATCACATTAAGAAGTTAATCAAGAGATATATTTTTGCATTTTTAACATATATCATTCAAACATGAAACACATAGGCATAGAGAAGCAAGACAATTTATGCAAACAGCTAAACAATTTTTAAACAAGATATTGTTCATCAAGAATTCCTAGTTCTCTCCTTAGAACATAGAAGGTATCCCTGGGAAGGGGCTTGGTGAAAATATCTGCTAACTGTTTAGATGTTTCCACAAATTCAAGAACACAGTCACCTTTTTGTACATGGTCACGCAAAAAATGATGTCTAATTTCTATATGCTTTGTTCTAGAATGCAAAACGGGATTCTTGGATAGGTTAATGGCACTTGTATTATCGCATTTTATTGGGATCTTTTCAAGTTTAAGACCAAAGTCCTTAAGTTGCTGCTTCATCCAAAGGATTTGAGCGCAACACACACCAGCGGCAATGTATTCCGCTTCAGCGGTGGACAAAGCAACACAGGCTTGCTTCTTGCTGTGCCATGCTACTAATGAACTGCCCAATAGGTGGCAAGTACCACTAGTGCTTTTCCGATCCAACTTACATCCGGCGAAATCGGAATCGGAATAACCCACCAAGGATAGTGAGGCATCCCGAGGATACCATAATCCCATGTTAATAGTTCCTTTTAGATATCTCATGATTCTTTTAACAGTTATATAGTGTGATTCTCTAGGTGATGATTGATATCTCGCACACATGCATACACTGAACATGATATCAGGTCTACTTGCAGTTAAGTAAAGTAAAGACCCAATCATACCACGATACTTCGTTACCTCGATTGCTTTTCCTTTCTCATCTTTGTCTAAGTAGCAAGCAGATGCCATAGGTGTGGAAGCTTCCTTACATTTGTCCATTTCAAATTTCTTGAGTAGCTCTTTGCAGTATTTCGCCTGATGGATGAATATCCCACTTTCTAGCTGCTTTATCTGCAATCCTAGAAAGAATGTGAGTTCTCCCATCATAGACATTTCGAACTCCCCCTGCATCATCTCAGAAAATTCTCTACACAAGATATCATTAGTAGATCCAAATATTATGTCATCTACATAGATTTGTACAAGCAGAACATGATTTTCTGATTTTCTAATAAAAAGCGTTGTGTCAACCAAGCCTCTCTCGAACCCTTTTTCTAAAAGAAAGGTACTAAGTCTGTCATACCAAGCTCTAGGAGCTTGTTTGAGACCATATAGTGCCTTTTTAAGTTTGTAAACATGGTTCGGATATTTAAAATTTTCAAAACCAGGCGGTTGGTCAACATAAACTTCTTCTTGAATGTATCCATTCAGGAAGGCGCTTTTTACATCCATTTGAAAGAGTTTGAAGTTCATTAAAGATGCAAAGGAAAGAAGCATTCTGATGGCCTCTAGTCTGGCTACAGGAGCGTAGGTTTCGTCATAATCGATACCCTCCTCCTGGTTGTAGCCTTTGGCCACCAAACGTGCTTTATTTCGAATTATTAAGCCAGATTCATCAAGTTTATTTCTGAAGACCCATCGAGTACCAATTACGGGATGATCATTAGGTTTGGGGACCAAGTCCCACACATGATTGCGCTCAAACTGGTTTAGCTCTTCTTGCATAGCTATACCCCAGTGTACATCCTCAATGGCCTCATCAACGGTCTTAGGCTCAATTTGCGATACAAAAGCTACAAAATTACAGAAATTTCGTAAGGAACTACGGGTTACCACTCCCGTAGATATGTCACCTATAACTTTATCAATTGGGTGAGCTTTCTTTGTTTTCCACACGGTAGGCATGTCTGAGTGCTCTTGAGGTTCGATTTGACCTTCATCATTGGCTCCTTTTTCATTATCCATGTCCTTGGAGTATGCTTCTTCCAAAGCACCTGCAACATCATCAGAAACGACCTTTCTCTTCTCTTTTGGAGAAGATTCGTCAAACTGTACATGGATAGACTCTTCAACTTGCATTAAATATTTGTTAAAGACTCTGAACGCTTTGCTATGAATCGAGTATCCCAAAAATATTCCCTCATCGGCTTTAGAGTCGAATTTCCCTAAGGCCCGCTTTCCATTATTTAATATAAAACATTTGCAACCGAAAGCGTGAAGATGGGATATATTTGGTTTGCGGCCTTTTAAAAGTTCATAAGGAGTTTTGTTCAAGTTTGGCCTTAAGAGTACTCGATTTATAACATAGCATGCAGTATGAACTGCATCAGCCCAGAAGTACTTGGGGGTATTACTTTCGTTAAGCATGGTTCTCGCTAATTCTTCTAAAACACGATTTTTCCTCTCTACAACTCCATTTTGTTGTGGAGTGCGAGGAGCAGAGAACTGATGCAAAATGCCATGCTTATCACAGAATTTGTCGAACTGAAAGTTCTCAAATTCTCCCCCGTGATCACTTCGTATATATATTATTTTTAGGTTAAGTTGGTTTTGGATTTGCTTGGCAAGATTTTTAAAATTTTTGAACGCGTCGCTTTTTGATGATAAAAACAATGTCCATGTAAATCTAGAGAAATCATCAACAATAACTAGAGCGTAGTAGCTACCACCAAAACTCATGATTTGTGATGGTCCAAACAAGTCCATATGGAGTAGCTCCAAAGGTCTTGAGGTGGATATCACATTTTTATTTTTAAAAGAGTTTTTGGTTTGTTTACACTTTTGACAAGTGTCACAAATTTCTTTAGTTTTAAAATTCAATTTTGGTAGCCCCTCAACTAGTTCGTTTGATGATAATTTATCTAGATGCTTTATATGGATATGTGCAACACGTCTATGCCATAGCCAGATGTCATCTTCTTTAGAAATAAAGCATTTTGAAAATAATGTAGTGACATCGTCCAAATTAACCATGTAAATATTATTTATACGGTGACCAACAAATTTAACGTTATTAGATAAAATATCACGAATGACACAACAATCAGAATCGAAGGATACACGATTACCTTTATCGCAGAGTTGGCTTATACTCAACAAGTTATGTTCTAGTCCTTCAACATAAAGGACATTATCAATCAGAGTTTGGGATGAGTTACCAACTGTTCCTGTGCCGAGTATCTTTCCCTTGTTGTTGTCTCCATAAGTGACGTATCCTTTTCCTTTAAGTGAGAGATCCAGGAAATTTGATCTATCACCTGTCATATGCCTCGAACACCCACTATCTAAGTACCATTTTTGTCCATGTGTTCGGAGACATACCTGCAAAATAGATTACTTACTTTTCTCAGGTACCCAATTTATGTTGGGTCCTTTTCTGTTAGTGATTAGGGAATCATCTCCCTTCTTTTTCCATACATAAACTCCGCTAGGTATACCATACTTTTTGATATAGCATGAATGATAAGTATGACCATATGTGTTACAATAAAAACAAGTAGGAGAATGCTTATGATATTTGTTTTTAGCTTGAGCTACCGGTTTTCTATATGGTCGCTTCTTTTTAGCAGTGCGAGTATAACCTAGACCAGTTCGATCACCAACATTTCTAGTTTGATTAAGCAAGTTATCTAATTGCTGTTTACTGTTTGTGAGACGTGTGAGTTTTTCATTTAGTTTAAAATTGTCCTCTTGCAAAGTCTCGCAAGTCTCACAGACAGGTTTTTGACATAAGTTATTAGCAGAGCAGTTACATGAGCTACAAGAATAGATGAGATCTAAAGTTTCATTTTCCAGTTTTAATTCATCTAATTCTTTTTGCAATTGGCTTATTTTTTGTTCGTTTATTAGGATTATCCTTTTCCTATCAATGTTAATTCTAGCCAATTTCTTTAATTCGTCATGCAACTCGACATAAGCATCATACAATACATCATAAGGAGGTGAATTATCCGAAGTGGATGAGGTGTCAGAATATACCTCATGATTGTCCTCGCGCGATTATGAATGTGTGTCGTTGTCAGATCTGGCCATCAGACACAGCTTTGCTGACTCCTCCTCACTGGAGGTGCTTGATGTCGTTTCCTCCTCAGGTACATCCCACACGATGTAAGCTTTCTTGGACTTGAAGTCCCTGGGACTGCTCTTCTTTGAATCAACCTTCTTTAGATAGGTTGGACAGTCTGAATCAACCTTCTTTAGGTAGGTTGGACACTGAAACCTCATGTGCCCTACCTTTCCACACTCATGGCAAGTGAAGCGATCCTTGTTATTCTTGCCTTTACTGGTTGACTCTTTCGCTTCCTTCTTTTGAAACTTTTTGAGTCCTCCTTTTCTTTTAATGAATTTGCTAAATTTTCGGACTAGGAGACCCATAGTTTCATCATCTAGATCGGAATCAGATTCATCATCAATTTTCTTTTCTTTTTCTTTGGAGGTCGTGGCCTTCAATGTGATGCTCTTCGTTTTCCGGTCTGAATCTTCGTGCATAGTCAAGCGACACAGCTCCGTTTCGTGCTCTTGAAGCTTTCCAAATAAAGTAGCTAGAGGCATAGAGTCCAAGTCTTTAGACTCAACAATTGCAGTCACCTTTGGTTGCCATTTCCTGTCAAGACAACGCAAAACTTTATTAGTTAGTTCACCTCTGCCAAATAATTTATCGAGAGCAACTAAATGATTAACAATATGAGTAAATGGCTTTCGCATATCACTGATTGATTCGCTGGGTAACATGCGAAATAGCTCATATTCGTGGGTCAGTGCATTCAATCTTGTGCGCTTGACTTTGCTAGTGCCTTCGTGAGTCACTTGTAAAGTGTCCCACATTTCTTTCGCATTATGGCACTGCGAGACCCTAAAGAACTCATCATAGGATAGGGTCGATGTGATGATATTTTTAGCGCGCAGGTTATGCTGGACCCTCTTGCGCTCATCAACGAACCATAAACTTTTCGGCTTATCTTTAGGCTGATCGTCCACAAGATGTTGTGGAACGTAAGGGCCGTTGACTACGGATTCCCAAATATCCGAGTCTATGGCTTCAATAAAAATTTGCATGCGCACTTTCCAGTAGGCATACCCTTCACCACTGAATATAGGTGGTCGATTAATGGATGACCCATCACCACCAAATGGGTTTGAAGAACCCATTCCTTTTTCCTTTAGGATCACGAATACGCGGTTGAGCTAGCACTTCGTACTAGCTCTGATACCACTTGTTAGGTATCAGTGGTTACAATACACCTAGAAGGGGGGGTTGAATAGGTGTCGCGGTTAGAATTACCGCTTTTCGCAAATCAACACTTAATGCTGAATCAACACTACTTAATCGATTAAGGAAAGAAAGATAATCGATTATATGCACAATCTTAATCGATTAACAAAAAGAAAAGTTTTAAACAGAAACTGTTTTAATCGATTAACAGAAACATGATAATCGATTAACACAACAATGTTAATCGATTAAACAGAAACAGTAAGCAATTACAGAAACGATTAAATGCAGAACAGTTAACCGATAATAGAACGAATACAGAGCTTACAAATTTGTATATCAGAATAGCTTGCAATACAACAAAAGAACAGAATGTATTAGTTGAATCAAATATACAAATTAATCGATTGAAAACAGTAAAGAGAGAGAGAGAAACAAATCCTGCAACTCGAATTTTTATCCTGGTTCGTTTGCTGTCCACTGCAAACTACATCCAGGCCTCCCGGCTGACTTGGGAGATTTCCTTCACTATAATCGAATCAATGTAATTTACAAACACATTATCCAATTACAACACTTAGCAAATGACAAGAAATCAAAGAAACTATCCAATGGTTTGACTCCCTTCCTACCGATAAAGAAAACGTTTCTTTCGGCGTAGCCCCAGCCAAAGAATCTCTCGTTCTTTCCTTTTCTTACACTCTAAGCTATGAAGAAACACACAATCTCTACTGGTGATACGACACCAAGAGATTCCCTTTCACAACAATTACACAAGAATTACAAGAGTAATATTAAGCTATACCTAAGCTCAAATACAACATGAAGGCTTTACTCTAATGCACATTTAACACAAACACATGTGAAATGACAAGTATTAGTTATGAAAACAGAAGTTACAGAATCATAAAATTCATGAAAAAACGCATCAAAAATATGCATGAACATGTGAGGGAAAACATGAGAGATTATAACATGAAATGCACTCAATCCTAAAGCAAGGAATCTCTCATTATCTTAATCGATTAACGTGATTCAAAATGTTAACTGATTCTGTTTTTCAAGTTTTCAGTTACAACAACTTTTCAAACAGTTAGGTAATCGATTAACGTAATGCCTTAATTGATTAACAACATTTTAAAACGTGTTCCAGTAGCAACCACTTTTCAAAGCAGTTGGGTTAATCGATTTAAGTGTTAGTTATTCGATTAACAGAAATTTTAAATGTGTATTTTTAAATACAAAACCTCAAATACGTTATGCACTTAGTTCATACATGTTTAACACTTAGTTTATGCCTAGAATGCACATATACATGTATTTATGTAATACATGAACATATTATGAAATGAACATATCTCATGGATGAAATGATTTAAAGATAAATGCATATGAGACATGTTTTAGGTGCCTTGACTCAACTTAAACTAGATTCTAGTCTAAGCCTAGTACCAATTAAAGACTTAAGCACGTTGATTTGTTGGTGATCTTCAAGCTCTTATTAGCACAAGTTGTCCTCATCAAAACCATGACATATAAAGAGAGCTTTCCAAAGTGTTCCTCTTGACAGACACACTTTCACTTTATGAAGAAAAAAATAGAAAAATTTCCTTTGGTGCATGCATTGCAAGAACAACCAGGTCGAATTTTCTTTCGATCCAGAACTCGAAAATAATTTAATGAAGAAAAGGAAAGCCGAAAAGAAAGCAAAGAAAAATTTAGAAGCAATGGACAATATTCAGCAAACCAGTGAAGGATCAAGGATAGAAAACCAGCCGAACACTGGAAGATTTGTTAGTTTTATGCCAAGGAACATAATTAGAATTGGGAGACAATCCGGGACCCAAAAGACGCCAGAAATGAAGTACGGATTGGTACAACTCATATACGCAATCCAGTTTCTGGGCTACAACATGAAGATTCATACAACTACCACACGAAATTCTACGAGTTGGTTGTGAAAGTGCGCATGTCAAGAGGAGCACTTTGGAAAGCTTGCCCACTATGTGTTTTGATGAGGACAATTTGTGTTTCATAAGAGCTTGAAGATCATCAACAAATCAACGTGCTTAAGCCTCAAGATTGGTATTAGACTTAGACTAGTAATTAGTTTAGGTTGAGTCTAAGGCTTAGGTAAACTCAATACATGTCTCATATACATAATACATTAAATCATTTTATTTTGAGATATGACATTCATAATATGTTCATGCATAATATATATACATGTTATCTGTGCATCTTAGGCATAAACTTAGTGTCGAACATGTATAAGTTAAGTGCATAACGTATTTGAGTATTGCAATTTAAAAACATACATAGAAATATGTAGTTAATCAATTAAGGTAAGTTTTAATCGATTAACATAAGTTTTTGAAAAGCAGTTGGAACAGCTATGCTTTAGGATTGAGAGGCATTACATGTTTAGTTTCTCATCATTTCATCTCATATGTTCATGCATTTCTTGATGTTTTTGGAAAGATTTCATATTCTGTAAAATCTGTTTTGAACTCATGCATTATCATTTTATATGAGACATGTGTTAGAGTTGTAGAGTAAGGTGTTAATTGTTTTAATTTGAGCATTGTAAGTGCTTTAGATTACTCTATATTCTTGTTGTAAAAGTGTTGTAACATTGGGAATCTCTAGGTGTCTTACCACCAACGTGATTGAATTGCGTCTTCATTAGCTTAGAAGTCTTGATAGAAAGAATAGGTTCTTGGCTGTGGCTACACCGCAAGAAAGGTTTTCTTGGGCGGTAGGAAGTGAGTCAAACCTAGGGATAAAGTTCTTTAGTTTTCAAGAAAGTGTCTAAGTTTTGTAATTGATAGAATTGTTTGTAAAACGTTATTTCCATTATAGTGAAGAAAAATCTCCCAGATCAGACGGGGGACCTGGATGTAGTTTGCCAGTGGACCCGCAAACGAACTAGGATAAAAATCTTGTTGCACGCTTTTCTTTCACTACTCTCTTTATTGCTTTAATCGATTACTTTGTATAGTTGTATTAGTTGTAATAATCTATTTCTATACTGTTCTGTTGTAACTCTGATATATCTGTTAGCTCTGTATATTTGCTTCAATCTCAGTTGCTTGTCGTACAAGAAACTGAATCTGTTTATGCGATTTGAGCTGTGTTAATCGATTAAATAGCTATAGTTAATCGATTATTCTTTCTGTGTTAATCGATTAAACTTGGGTTTTTCAGCATTATATGTTGTTTGCGAAAAGTAGATAATTTGACCGCTACACCTATTCAACCCCCCTTCTAGGTGTATTTTAGTCACTGATACCTAACAGGTTGGAACTGCTGGTGTCTCTAAAATAGAAGAGGATACCACTTTGCTAAGGCTTTTTCCATTAACTCTAATCGGGGAGGCTAAGGAATGGTTTCTAGATCTGCCTCCGCACATTAAGAATGACTAGAATCTGGTGGAGCAGAAATTTAGGGACAGATACTTTCCGCAAGGAAAGTTTATGGACATAAAAACAACAATATCCACCTTTGTTCAGCCTACTAGGGAAATTCTTTGCGAATCTTGTGATAGATTCAAATCTATGTTGTGGAAGTGCCCAAATCATGGATTTCATGTGCAAACTCAAATCCATATTTTTATCAATGGCTTGAAATAACAAAACAAGTGGATTCTAAACGCTATGGCTGGCGAACAACTCTCGACTAAACCACCACAGGAAGCCATAGATATAATTGAATCTATGGAAATGAATGACCAGAAAAGTCAACACCAAAGAGGACCACCACCAAGGAGAGGTGTTGTCCTTGAGTTAAGTTCAACAGATGCAATGATGGCTCAACATAAACTGCTTCAAGAACAACCTGATGAAGTGACCTAAAAACATAATGATTTACCTCGACAAATACGAGAATCTTCAAAGAAGCAATTTTATAGTTGTAAGCATTTTGCCAATAATCATGAGGAGGGCCATTGTTAAAATGAGGAGGTCCATTTTGTGGGCAATCCTCCAAGGTAGAACTTTCAGAATAATTACCCTCAAGTGGGTTATAATCAGTTTCAAAGAAATCAGCCTTGGAGACAAGAAAATCCTTGAAAAGTACAAGCTCAATTCTACCCGAGGAATAGTCAGTATCAACACCCAACACAAGACAAAAGAGTTAAACTGGAGGACACTTTGAATCAGTTCATGCAAATGACAATGTCCAACCAGAAAAACACTAATGCCTCTCTTTGGAATATGGAGATTCAAATTGGGCAGCTGACCAAACAATTAGCTAAAAATTAGATATTAACATTTTCAGCTAATACGGAAGTTAATACGAGAAAGCACTGTAATGTTATGGGTGAGCCAAGCTCAACAGGGCAGTATGAAGGGAAGTATGAAGAAGGTGGTAAAAGTCTGGGTTAATAGGTAACATACGTCAAGCTAATGACGTTAAAAGAGCGCTTGCTGGGAGGCAACCCGGTACATTTATATATATATATATATACTATGTTTGTCCCTTCATTTTTCTCTTTTCTATTTATTACATTAAATTTTTATCAGAAATTTTTCAAAAGAAAGGTGGGAAAATATAAATGGGTTATTGGGCCAAATCAAATTTTGGAAAAATTCTAAAAGGCCCCAAATCAAGGTCAAGTCATGGTTCAACTAAACTCGGTCAAATTTTGAACTCTGACCCATTGCCTAGCGAGGGATACCATGCGCTCAGCGTAGGCCTGACATGAACCATGAGCCTAGGGGACAAAAATCCCACAAAAATGGGATTCTCTCTTATCCTCATAAATGAAACAATTGACCAAGAAATTTCCCCACTTTATTTAAACCCCTCTCAGAGCTCTTTTATCGCGGAATTAGACCTGCTATTAACGTCGGCTTATCTGTCAGTCGCGTCGGGGCTGCCGCTCAGTGATACATTGGAAGAATCTTTTGAGTCTTCCAATATCAATACGTTGATTGTTCCGCTCTTGTATCTTCCAAACGGAAAAAAGATCTCTGAGAGCTCTTTCCTGGATCAGAAAGAGAGTATTCGGGTTCTGCAGAAGTGATATCGATTATTCAAGAATCGAAGTCGATTTGCTTTATAAAAAGAGGATATCAATGAACTTCTATGAAATGGTTTCACGGGATTCAGCCAATTGGCATTGTTCTGATTTGAAAGCACCAAATCATTTTCAAAGTTTTTAAAATCGCAGAAGCTTTCAAATTTCCTAAAACTCTCTCAAGTTCTTCTTCTAGTTTTTCATCCATCATGTAAGTTCTTCCTTCTCTATATTTTCATGTTATGTATGTGATTCTTCCTCTAATTTTTGAAGTTTACTATTTGGGAATTTTTTATATAAACACATAATCTTTTTAGAAAACCCAACACAAAAAGTTTCAAAACGTCATAACTTTGTTGACATGTATATGCTTATTGATTTCAAATTTGAATAAATGTGTTTTGTCATGACTAAAAAAAATTGTTGTGATATGTCTCCTATGATAGAAATTAAGATCATAACTTCTTGAAAATCATTTTTGAACTCTCTATCATAGTGTTTTTTATTTAACCACTTATCTTTAGACCAGCATGCCTCTCAAAACGTTTTTAAAAATGGATTGTGTGAAAAGAGGGTTTGTTTCAGTGAAAATGAAACACTTTTAAATGGTTCAACCAAAAATGAATGAGATATATTGAAAACATGAGTAAAATTTCAAAAGACATGAATTTCTTGGCAAAATATATTTCTCATGTTGGCCGAATGCTTACATGAAACTTGGCATGAAACTTGTTCAAAAATCATCAACAAGGGAAACAACATCATTTAATAGTCAAACTTGCCTACTTTTTTTGAAAATTGTGCAATTTTGAATGAGGCATCAAATTTTTTGTTCTATTTACTTTGACCTCAATTCGGTCATGTATGTAAGTGTTCTCATCATAACAAAATTTGAATTAAAATTGTAAAACTAAGATGCATGCTCTCAACAAATTCCAATCTTGATTTGTTTTGACTAACTCCTTGGTTTGGAAAAAATATTTTGTAGGAATTAATTTTTTTTGTAGGAGTTCATCAAGAAAAGGAAATGAAGCAACTAATGAAGAGAAGAGTGCCAAAATTGCTTCCAAGGATGCGAAGAAAAAATTGAAAGAAATAACCCTCAAAAGTGCAACAAATTTATAGAAGATTGTCAACTTAGATGAAGAAGAGTTTGGAGGCTTCACTTTCATAGTGGAGAGGTATGGTTGGAAAAAGCTTGCTCAACCCTAGAAGTTGTTTTCTTTGGACATGGTGAAGCAATTCTATGCCAACTCCATTGTTTCAAGTGTAGCAAGGATGAACCAGAACACATGGGTGAATGGGACCCAAGTCTATTATGACAAGTACATGATCAATGATTACTTGGGAAACCCATGGAACCCTTCACCATCAGATGATCATGACTTGTGCACCTATCAATTGAAGTTAAGGGCTACCTATTCAGGGGAAGGTGAAGGACATGATGAAGCTTATGTCAGAAAAAGCCTATGTTTGGATTGCTTGGAGCTCAACCAAGGTGGGCCAATCTTCAATTTTGTATGTCCCAAATGTACAAATTTGGGCCATTTTTGTGCTATCCAACATATGGCCTTTCTCACATGTCTCTAATTTGCTAATCCCAAAGGAAAAACTCATCAGTTCTATATATGATGATGACTCCATTGACATTGCTGCAATCATCTCTGATGTTATCCATGATTGCATCACGAGGGGATTTCTTTCACTGATTCTACCTTCATTGATCACCGACCTTTGCAAGTATCAACTTGTGCCTGGGCCATACAAGGAGGTCACAACATTAAAGACATAAATCAATGCATCATATATCAACACTTGCTGCAAGGAGAAAAACATCTCACAAGTTCGAGTCAAACATAAGAAAATATTTGGCAACTTGGGCGAAGAACAAACTACTCATGGGAGGACAATGACTTCCAAGATAGATGCCATCATACAAGAGCAACAAATGCAAAACCTACAACAAAAGGCGTGCTATCGAGGCATCAAAGGGATCTACAAGAGCTTACATAGCATCTTTTGAAAAAGATCCAACTTCAAAGAAGGATCCTATGAGGAGTTTGTGGCCAAAACTAAGTGATCCTAGGGAAGATCACAAGATCCGAGTGAGGAGGAGGATGAAGATTGAGAAAGCTCTTTCTGGTTTTCTCTTTTTCCTTACATGAATTTTCAAGTTCATTTCCATTATTTTATGTTGAATATTTAGTACTATTGCTACTATGTTCTAAGTTGCTACTATATTTTAATATTATGTTAAGTTGTTGATTAATTAAATTTGTGTTTAAATTTTATGTTATTTCTTTAAGAAAAAATTCATATGCATCAAACATCCTCTTTAAACCAATTTTTCCATTGGCTTGAGGAAAAGCCATCATTTAAAGCGGGGGAACATGGTTTAATAATATATATAAGATAGTATAGTTATTTAAAAAGTAATTTGATTGTCCTTAAAAACTCAAAAACAATTTCAAAAACCAAATTCAAAATGGCTAAATGAAAAACAATTGTGGCATGATTACATGATTTAAAAATACAAAGCATATCTTGACTTAATATTTTATTGAGCAAAATGAGATATATGCTAAACTTTTTGTGAAAAATAATCACATAATGTCATAACTTCAAATGTTTTTGCAAATGAAAGTTAAAATTGTGTAACATGATCTTTGCAAACATTTTTTAAATCAAGAAATGTAAATCCTAGCCAAGTGAGGGAGTGAGCCAAACACGTGAGGATTAAACTTAAATCACCATTTAATTTGTCTAATTAAACTTGTTTGAGTCGTTAAATCTCTTAATTGCATAAGATTGGTAGGAAGTGATAAAGGCATGTCAATTCTTTAGTTTAATCAAACGGCCAAAATTCTAACCAAAAATTATGATTATCCTTTGATAAGCCCATTTGAGTCAGACAAAGTAAAACATTTTTTTTAAAAATATCCCATGAAACTAAATTTAAAAACAAATCTTCTAAAGAGAGCATTAAAAGTAGTTTAAAAACAAATGTGAAAGAAGCCAAGGTTCAAAAGCTAAGAGGTTGGAGAAGAAAATTATGGATAAAAGTAGAGTGAAGTGCTTCATTGAGAAAAAATTGCAAAATGCTCTCTTTTGACTTTAACTTAACCTCGTTATCTAGTAAAACCAAGATTGTCCAAACCAAGCCTCATTACAACCGAAAAAGACCTTAGTGATCCTTAATTGATTATGCAATTTAAGAGAATAGGTGAGACAAAGAACAAGTTCAAATTACTACAATCAAATTGTTGAAAAAATTGATTGAAACACTTACCCCTTTGAAGTTCCAATTTTGAACTTGTGTGCAGCAACACTTTTTGATTAAAAAATAATTGCTTACGTAAATTGTTGGGGGGATTTGATAAGTGCCAAAAATAACTAATTTTCATATACTTTTCATGGCACTTATCCTTGGATAAATTGAGAAAACCAACTTAATTCGACACTTTTGGGATAAAATATCACAATCTTGTATATATGCTTTGTGTATTTCTTTTGTAATATATTTTTTTAGGATTTGGGTGGAAGAGAGAAGAATTAATCAAACACAAACAAAGTGCTCAAAATAGGCCGAAAATGATCATCCAATGACATGCTTAAGCTTCACCTGGCAAGCTATGTGCTTAAGCATGACTCAACAAGACTTGGCCTATGTGGAAAATATGGAGTCAAATTGAAGGTACTCACTAAGCAGCTTAGCTTGGAACAAATCCCCGCGCAACTGACATGGACACCAGTGTGGCATGGTCAAGCCCAACCTGGCATAGTCAGAACACAAGCCTGACACAAGCCAACCTGCTCAAGCAGACAGCTTAGCGGAGAACCTGGACCGCCCAGTTTGGAACCACACACCTGACCTGATCAGCAAGCACTAGGACACATCACCATCAGCACGGTCAAAGCTGCTCAAGCAGATAGCTTATTCGTGCCTAATAAGCAGGTTGGTGGTGTGCACCCAACAACTTGGTCAAGTTGACTTAGCCACCAAGCAACCATGACCTCATGCATGACCTCATTTCAAGTAGCCTCAATAGGCTTTTCAGAGATATCTTGCCATAGTTGGGCCAGTAGATCACAACTAGCTTGGGTGAGTGAGCCCCAAGCAGGTCACTGAGCTACTTGACCAAGTGACCAAACCCATGCTGAAGGGTTTGGTCAGCAGCTTGGCGATGCAAGAGAGCAGTTTGGCGGTGGACAGAAACTCCTATAAATAGGAGGGAACCTCAAAGGCAAAGAACATACATTCTCATTCTAATTCACATTATCACATTCCACTTATCTCTCAATCTGAAATCTCTCTACGTCCACATCTTCTTCTTGTAATTTTTGGATAATTTCCACTCCAAAGTAGTTCAGGTAAGCATAGTTTGTAGTTTTCTTTCTGAATTAAAGATGAGAAAGGAGATGGCAAATGAGATGCAAAAACATAATGTTATAATCTCATTTCAGTCCAAAAAGCATCTCATCCTTGGATACATGGCTCATCCTCCTACAAATTGACTTGGATTATGGTGTAATTTCATCTCTTTCATTTAGGTTTTGAAATCAATGCATTCAAGTTATTACTTTTTGGTTAACTTTTGATTCTTTATGAAGTTCTTAATGATGTTTTAACTTGATCACCTAAAACTTGATTTAAAGATTCAAAATACTTCTTCCTAAAGTGTTGACAAGTGAATTAAAAAGTATAACCTACGCCTTACTTCACGTGCCACATCAAGCATCTATTTTAAGCAACTTATGTTCAAGGCTAAATAAATTTAATGGAGCCTGATATAGGGTGTGACAACCTACTACGACGAGTAGCACATAACTATTATTTAGTGAATTACAAAAGGTTTGAAAATCATCTTATCACTCTAGGACACTAGATGAAGGATTTAGAAATGATGCGTGGAATTAACCGAAACTATAACACATAACTTGTAATGTTTTCAAAAATCAACTAGAGAAATAATTCCATATTTCCAATCAATTTTCTCCTCAAGAATTTGTTTATAATAGTTGTTTTATGATTATGTTTATTTGTTAATATTTCATAAACAAAACCAAATCAAAATATGTTTAAACTTTATTCGTAATATAACATGTTTATAATAATATTCTATTAGACAATTGCTTGTGATTCGACATAACCCTATATTATACTACAATTGAATCTTGAAAGAGATGCAAATGTAAAACAGTAAAGTATTAACTTATAAATTTTATTTGTTGACACATAAAGAAACATTGAATCAAGGTGCAATTTAATTCATGAGTTGTATCTTTGTGAAAAGAAAAAATACACAGTTATAATGAGAGATCTAACTACTAACTTTTACTTTCAATTATTTACATTTTCGCAACTAACATTTATTTTCTGTCATTTAAGTTCTGCAACTAACTATTTATTGCTTTATTTATTATTTATGACAACCCTTCGAAAGAAGTGGTATAGTTAACTTCTAACTTTATTCTTTTTTCATTTTGTTATTATTTGATACCAACCTTTTATAAGAAATGGTATGGTTAATTTAATAAAATTAGACCGACTTTTATGGTATGGTTAAAAGGAACATGAAAAGGGAGTAAATAAATAAAGTCACTAACTAGTTAAATATCACTCATTATCAATTCTATTAATTTGCTAAATTCATACCATTAAACTGGCGTTGGAAATTATTCCAACAAAGCCGAGATGGGATGAATTTCTTAATAATTCAATAAAGCGAAGTTTTTGATTAAAGCAACATTCTTGAAACCTTATATTGGTGTTGGAATTTATTTCAGCAAAACCGAGATGGCGAGCAAAAAATCGACCTGTCATTAAATAAATCAATCAGAAACTTGCTGCCTAACCAAGCAAGAAAAACTCTTTCAATAGTAATTGGTAGTTTTCAAAACAAGGAGGTCTACATACACCTCTTCTTCATCAAAACCATTCAAGAGTACAATTTTTACATACATTTAGAATAATTTGAAATGCATGATAGATGCAAAGGCTAAAAGCATTATAATAGCATCTAATCTTGCTCCAGCATCATATGTCTCATCATAGTCAATACATTCTTCTTGATTGTAATCTTTAGCTACCAATCTAGCTTTTTTCTAATCATCAAGTTTATTTCTAAACACTCATTTAGTGCCTATTGTAGGATGATCACTTGGTATAGGGACTAAATCTCAAAATTTGTTTCTTTCAAATTGGTTTAGTTCTTCTTGCATAGCTTGTGACCAATGCTCAACCTCAATAGCCTCATCAATAGTATTAGTATCAATTTGAGAAACAAATGCAAAGAAATTACAAATATTTCGCAAATAATTTCGGGTTACCACTCTCTTAGAAATATAGTTTATTATATTATCGATACGAAGATGTTTCTTTGTCTTCCAAACTTGTGACATTCTTTCAAGTTCTTGATTTGAATCTTGATCTTCTTGCATAAATGTTTCAGCTTCATGATCATTCAAGTGTGCATCCTCAAGAGTACCTACAAGATCATCAAAAATATCATTCTTCTACTCTTTTGGAATAGACTCATCAAATACCACATGCATGGACTCTTCAACTGTCATTGTCCTTCTACTAAAGACTCTCTAAGCTTTGCTATGATTAGAATAACCAAGAAGTATTCCTAAATCCGCTTTTGTATCAAATTTGCTTAAAACTTCTTTTTCTTTATTCAAAATGAAACACTTACATCCCAAAGCATAAAAATGAGAAATATTTGGTTATTGGCCTTTAAAGAGTTAAAAGGGGTTTTTCTTAAGAATAACCCTCAACAGTATTTTATACATAACATAGCAAGAGGTATGAACCGCATCCTCCCAAAAGTACTTGGGCACTTCAAATAGAAGAAAGCCTACATTGGTTGGGATGTACCGGAGGAAGAAATGACATGAAGAACCTCAGACGAAGAGGAGACCGCCAAGCTATGCCTAATGACTATAACAGATGAGGCTTGCGAATCAGGTAATACAGAGGATGCTGATAATGAGGTATATTCTGACACATCATCTCTTCTGATGATTCTTCTTCATATGATATTTTATATGATGCTTATGTCGAAATGCATGAAGAACTAAAGAAATTAGCAAGAATTAGTGTCGATAGAAAAAGGGTAATTTTGCTAAATGATCAGAAAATATTACAACTTCAAAAAGAATTAGATGAGATGAAATTAGAAAATGTAACTTTAGATCTAATTTTTTTCTTGTAATTCATGCCACTACTCTAATGATAAATTATGTCAAACCACTGTCTGTGAGTCTTGCAAGGACTTTAAAAATGAGTATTTAAACTAAATGAAAAACTAGCAAAACTTACAGATAGTCAACACCAACTAGATACCTTGCTAAGTAAAACAAGAAATGTTGGTGACCACACTAGATTAAGGTATATCCCCCCATGTCATTGAAATAGACCATATAGGAAACTTGTAACTCGTGCTAATCAAAAATCTTATAATAAAAATAGAGTTCCTACATGTTTCTATTGTGGCACATATGGCCACACCTCTTACTCCTGTTACATCAAGAAATATGGGATACCGAGTGGTGTTTACGTTAGGGTGAAAAAGGGAGATAACTCCCTGTTTACTAACAGAAAAGGACCCAATATAATTTGGGTATCTAAAATTAGCAAGTGATCTATTTTGCAGGTATGTCTACGAACACATGGGCAACATTGGTATCTTAACTGCGGGTGATCGAGACAAATGACAGGAGACAAGTCAAAATTCCTATACTTGTCATTGAAAGAAAAAGGTTTCGTCTCATACGGAGATAACAACAAAGGAAAAATCTTAGGAACCGGAAAAATTGGAAACTCAACCCATGCTGCAATCGAGAACGTTCTATACGTAGAAGGTTTGGAACATAATCATTTGAGTATTAGCCAACTCAGCAACAAGGGTAATTGTGTGTCATTTGATTCGTATTGTTGTATAATCCTTGACGTTTTATCTAATAATGAAAAGTTTGTCGGTTATTGTGTTAATAACATTTATATGGTTTACCTAGAGGATGTCAGTTCTCTATTCTCAAAATGTTTTATTTCAAAAGAAGATGACATATGGCATTGGTATAGACGATTTGTTCACATTCATGTGAAGCATCTAGAAAAATTATCTTCAAATAATTTGGTTATTGGTGTGCCAAAACTTGATTTTAAAACTCAGGATTCTTGTGACATGTGTCAAAAATGTAAAGAGGTATAGAATTCTTTTAGTAAAAAGAATGCGATATCCACTACTAGACCTTTGGAGCTTCTCCATATGGACTTGTTTGGACCATCGGAAATCATGAGTTTTGGTGGAAGGTTTTACGCTTTGGTAATTGTTGAACCTTGTTTTTGGCATTTAAGAGTGATGCATATAAATCTTTTAAAGGTCTAGCCAAACAATTTCAAAATCAGTCTAACCTTAAAATTGTTTACATATGATTCAACCGTGGCGGAGATTTTGAAAATCATAAGTTTAATAAATTTTGTAATAAGCATGGGATCATGCATCAGTTCTCAGCTCCTCGTACCCCTCAACAAAATGGAGTTGTTGAGAAGAAAAATTTAGTTCTAGAGGAATTCGCAAGGCCCATGCTAAATGAGAGCATGGTTCCCAAATATGTATGGGTTGATGCAGTACTCAATGCCTGTTATGTAATGAATCGAATACTTCTCAGACCTACTTTTTCGAAAACGCCATATGAGATTTTAAAAGGTCGAAAACCGAATATTGCTCATCTTCATGCATTCGGCTTCTTTTGAATAATGGAAAAAGAACTATGGGAAAATTTGACTCGAAGCCTGATGAGGGCATATTCCTAGGGTATTCATTACATAGTAATGCTTTTCGTGTGTTTAATAAGTATTCCATGCAATTAGATGAGTCTATTCATGTTCCATTTGATGAATCTTCTCCAAAAGAGAAGAGAAAGGTCTTTCCTGATGATGTTTCGGGTGCGCTAGAAGAAGCCTATACAAGGGACATGAACCTAATCCAAGAAGAAGATGCAGAACAATTAATACAAGATGAGCAACAGGACATGCCGATTGTGTGGAAGACCAAAAAGGATCATCCACTAAACAAGGTGATAGGTGACATATTTACGGGGGTGGTAACCAATAGTTCTTTACATAATTTCATTTCATTTTTATCTCAAATAGAGACAAAGACCAATGATGAAGCCATCGAGGATGTACACTAGGGTATAACTATGCAAGAAGACCTAAACCAGTATGAGCGTAATAGTGTGTGAGACTTGGTCCCTAAACTAGAAGAACATCCTATAATTGGCACAAGATGGGTATTTCGTAACAAGCTAGATGATTCTGGCTTGATCATTAGAAACAAGGCTCGCTTAGTGGCCAAGGGCTACAACCAAGAGGAGGGCATCGACTATGATAAAACCTACACTCCAGTAGCCAGACTTGAGTCCATTAGGATGTTATTATCCTTCTCATATATCATGAATTTTAAGCTATTCCAAATGGATGTTAAGAGTGCATTTTTAAATGGCTATATTCAAGAGGAGGTGTACATAGACCAACCCCCCGTGTTTGAAAACTTCAAATACCTGAACCATGTGTATAAACTCAAGAAGGCCCTTTATGGCTTGAAATAGACTCCTAGAGCCTGGTATGATAGATTGAGTTCTTTCCTATTAGAAAAAGGATTCGAAAGAGGTTTGGTCGACACCACTCTCTTTATCCGTAGATTAGATAATCATGTTTTACTTCTTCAAATATATGTTTATGATATAATATTCGGATCTACTAATGACAACCTTTGTATGGAATTTTCTGAGATGATGCAAGGCGAGTTCCAGATGTCGATGATGGGTGAGCTGACCTTCTTCCTTGGGCTTCAAATTAAACAAATGGAGAGTGGCATCTTCATTCATCAATCGAAATATTGCAAGGAATTACTAAAGAAATTTGACATGGAACACTGTAAAGATGCATCTACTCCTATGGCGTCCTCATGTTATCTAGATAAAGATGAAAAGGGAAAAGCTATCGAGGTAACCAAGTATCGTGGGATTATCGGCTCTTTATTATATTTGACTGAAAGCCTCCGCGATATTATGTTTAGTGTTTGTATATGTGCTAGATTTCAAGATTTGCCTGAAGATTCACATTATACTACTGTTTGTATGAAATATTTAAAAGGAACAATAAATATGGGATTATGGTATCCTAGGGATGCCTTATTATCCTTGGTAGGTTACTCTGATTATGACTTCTCTAGGTGTAAGTTGGATCAAAAGATCACTAGTGGGACATGTCATCTATTAGGCAGTTCCTTAGTGACATGGCACAGCAAAAAGCAAGCATGTGTTCCTTTGTCCACCGCATAAAAGGAATACATTGTCGCTGGCGTGTGTTGTGCTCAAATCCTATGGATGAAGCAGCAACTTAAGAACTTTAGACTTAAACTAGAAAAGATCCCCATTAAGTGTGATAATACAAGCGCCGTCAACCTTTCCAAGAATCCCCTTTTGCATTTTTCTAGTGCGCTAGCCGCTTAGCACACCTGGTTCCCCGCTAAGCTGCATGCTTCAGCAGCTTAGCTGACCTGGTTCCATGATAAGTTACATGTTTCAGCAACTTAGCTGACCTGGTTCCACGCTAAGCTGCCTGTTTCAGCAGCTTAGCTGACCTGGCCTGGTGCTTGGCTGACCTGGCTTGATGCTCGGGGCTTGGCTGACCTGGCCTGGTGCTTGGCTGACCTGGCTTGGTACTTGGGGCTTGGCTTGGATGGACAACTTTGTGCTTGATTTCTTCATGGTCAAGCAACCTTTTTTCCTTTGGTTTGTTACTTGATTTTTGTTGGTTGCTTGACACTTTTGGGCTGTTTTCTTTAAGTTAAGGTAAGCTTTTGATTTTTGCAAGTTGCTTGGCCTACTTTAACTTAGGTTTCTTCAAGACGAAGTAAGCTACCTTTTCAAGGTTAAGTAACCAAATTAAGCACATAGCATGCCATGCTTTAACTTTATTACTTTTAGCAAGTCATTTTGAGCTTTTGTCTTGAATTTTGGCTTGAATTATTGTCCATCTTTGAATATATTCTTTAATATTAAATTTCTTACAAAACTGAAAGAAAACTTGGGAAGGAATTAATAAAGAACTAATTTATTCAATCATGCAAAATTCACCTAAAAAGTGTTAATTTAAGTTGATTTTCTACAGTTTGCATAGGATAAGTGCCATCAAATGATGATGAAAGGTGTATACTTTTTGCACTTATCAACGAGTCCCATGTATTCCTGGATGAGGTTTTCTATTGGATCGGATAGTGCTTACATCACAAACTAGACGATCTCTGACAATCCCTCTTTGCAATCAGGATCGATGAGAGGGATGCCTAGAAATGCCCAGTAAGTGTTTGATACGACACCGTCCTGAAATGGACAGTTTTGTTGGAACATATCGATCATATATCCTTGCGAGGAATAATTTTGGTGCGATCAAATCGGGTTGTTATGTGAAATGTACTCTCGGTTATTTCCGAATAGTTATTGGGAGGATAAAGGAGTAAGGATGGTGAACTCATGCATCACATTGCATACATGATATTCTTCGCCAAGAGAGACAGACGGGGTTAACAGTTCACATAACAGGATTCTCATCATCAGGATCGGCGCCAAGAGAGATAGACGGGGACATGCGCCCCCGGACCCCTCGATGGTTTGGGGAGCGGATGAAGTGGAGGAGGAGGAAGACAACGACGACTATGTAGAGCTTATCTGCATAGAAGATTCAGTTGAGGTCATTGAGATCTCTTCTGACTTAGAGGTGGAGGAAGACCCTAGCGAGTCTTCTAGTGCACCTACGGTTTAGGAGGTTTCTCTTTTGTTTTATTGTGATAGGAACCTGTGTGAGGTACTTTATGTAACGCCCCGAAAATCATTTCATATTTAATATATTTAATCTCATATAAAAAATTACCACCCATTTTTGTATGAGATTAAATATATTAAATATGAAATGATTTTCGGGGCGTTACATAAAGTGGTATTAGAGCGGTTCAATCCTATCCGACCTGAGCATGACCTTACATGCTTTCTTGTGTGACTTTGTGTGATTGTTTGATTGCTTATGATCTTTGTTTGAAGATGTAAATGTTATGAACTTACGATTAGAGGATTAACTCATTCAAATCTGAGGCACTCAGATTTCCAATGGCAGGAGGTGGAACTGCAAACTTGGGCTTCATGGCTGCAATGATGGCGACGATTCAGAGTGTCAATGCTAACTTGCATCAACTGAATCAACAACAACAATAACAGCCACAACAGCCACAACAACCCCAAGGACCTATACTGTATAGGGGTTTGGACGAGTTCTGTCGTGGCAACCCACCTATGTTTGAAAGGGGATTTGCACTAGATGTTACTACCAACTGGATCAAAGAGTTGGAGAGGATTTTCTGGGAACTGATGTGCATAGAGGAGTCGAAGGTCACCTATGCGACCTACATGCTAGCTAAAGAGGCTGGGATTTGGTGGGAGTTCACTCAATGCTATATGGAGCACGAACAACAAGTTGTCAATTGGACAAATTTAAAGGATAAGTTTCTACATAAATACTTTCAAGCGGACATGAAGACTAAGAAAGAAATGGAATTCCTGTGTCTGCAACTGGGGAACATGTCAGTTGGGGAGTATGCTGTTGTGATTGAGGATTTGGCAAGGTATGCCCCACATTACAATCAAGTGGGTAATGAAAGGTCCAAGTGTGCTACATTTGAAGAAGGATTGAGGCAGGACTTGAAGATGATGTTTTCTCACCAACAAATACCAGATTTTCCAACTCTGGTCAACAAATGCAGAATCTATGAAGAGAGTGTGAAGGCAAGGAATGCGTCACTCAAGATTTATATTCCTCAGGGAAATTCCTACGAATCCTAGAGGAATTTGGGTCAGAATCATGGAAGGGAAAGCCTTTTCACCACAACAAGAAACCATATGGATTTCCATCTGTAAATAAACATAAATTATTTTGATCAAACAATAACAACAACCAAGGATTTCAAGCTGGGAACTCCAGCAACAACTCACCACCTTGGTGCTCGAAGTGCATGGGAAAGCATTTCGGTGCCAACTGCCCTATTTGCTATCACTGCAACCAACAGGGACACATCAAGTCGGTGAAACAATTGACCAAGAAATTTCCCCACTTTATTTAAACCCCTCAATGTTCTGATTTAAAAACACCAAATCATTTTCAAAGTTTTTCAAATCACAAATGCTTTCAAACTTGCCTATTTTTTTTTGAATCTTGTGCAATTTTGAATGACGCATCAAATTTTTTGTTTTGTTTACTTTAACCTCAATTCAGTCATGTATGTAAGTGTTCTCATCAAAACAAAATTTGAAGTAAAATTGTAAAACTAAGATGCATGTTCTCAACAAATTTCAATCTTGATTTTTATGACTAACTCCTTGGTTTGGAAAAATATTTTGTAGGAATTATTATTTTTTTGTAGGAGTTCATCAAGAAGAGGAAATGAAGCCACTAATGAAGAGAAGAGCACCAAAATTGCTTCAAAGGATGGCAAGAAAAAAATTAAAGAAATAACCCTCAAAAGTGTAACAAATTTGGAGAAGATTGTCAACCTAGATGAAGAAGAGTTTGGAGGCTTCACTTTCATAGTGGAGAGGTATGGTTGCAAAAAGCTTGCTCAACCCAAGAAGTGGTTTTCGTTAGACATGGTGAAGCACTTCTATGCCAACTCCATTGTTTCAAGTGAAGCCAAGATGAACCAGTACACATGAGTGAATGGGACCAAAGTCTATTATGGCAAGTACATGATCCATGATTACTTGGGCAACCCATGGAACCCATCACCATTAGATGATCATGACTTGTGCACCTATCAATTGAAGTTAAGAGCTGCCTATTCGGGGGAAGGTGAAGGACATGATGAAGCTTATGTCAGAAAAAGCCTATGTTTGGAAGGCTTGGATCTCAACCAAGGTGGGCAAATATTCAATTTTGTATGTCCCAAATATCACAAATTTGGGCCATTTTTGTGTTGTCCAACATATGGCCTTCCTCACATGTCTCTGATTTGCCAATCCCAAAGGCAAAACTCATTAGTTCTATATACGATGATGACTCCATTGACATTGTTGCAGTCATCTCTAATGTTGTCCATGATTGCATCACGTGGGGAGTTATTTCAATGATTCTACCCTCATTGATCACCGACCTTTGCAAGTACCAACTTGTGCATGGGCCATACAAGGAGGTCACAACATTGAAGACAAAAATCAATGCATCATATATCAACACTTACTGCATGGAGAAAAGCATCTCACAAGCTCGAGTCAAACGTATGAGGCGTTTGTGGCCAAAAGTAAGTGGCCCGAGGGAAGATAAACTTATGAGGAGTTTGTCTCATCAAGTTCATTTCCATTATTTTATTTTGAATATTTAGTACTATTGCTACTATTTTGCGACTATGTTCTAAGTTGCTACTATATTTTAATATTATGTTAAGTTGTTGATTAATAAAATTTGTGTTTAAATTCTATGTTATTTCTTTTAGAAAAAAATCATATGCATCAAACATCCTCTTTAAACCAATTTTTCCATTGGCTTGAGGAAAAGCCATCATTTAAAGAGGGGTAACATGGTTTAATGCATATGAATTCTTTTTAAAGAAAGTTAATAATATATATAAGATAGTATAGTTATTTAAAAAGTAATTTGATTGTCCTTAAAAACTCAAAAACAATTTCAAAAACCAAATTCAAAATGGCTAAATGAAAAACATTTGTGGCATGATTACATGATTTAAAAATATAAAGCATATCTTGACTTAATCTTTTATTGAGCAAAATGAGATATATGCTAAATTTTTTGTGAAAAAAAATTACATAATGTCATAACTTGAAATTGTTTTGCAAATGAAAGTGAAAATTGTGTAACATGATCTTTGCAAACATTTTTTAAATCAAGAAGTGTAAATCCTACCCAAGTGAGGGAGTGAGCCAAACACGTGAAGATTAAACTTAAATCACCATTTAATTTGTGTAATTAAACTTGTTTGAGTCTTTAAATCTCTTAATTGCATAAGATTGGTAGGAAGTAATTAAGGCATGTCAATTCTTTAGTTTAACCAAATGGCCAAAATTCTAACCAAAAATTAGGATTATCCTTTCATAAGCCCCTTTGAGCCAAACAAAGTAAAACAATTTTTTTTCAAAATATCCCATGAAACTAAATTTAAAAACAAATGTTCTAAAGAGAGCATTATGATTTTAAAGGATGTTTTGAAGAAATTAAGT
>NW_017721452.1:0-2318 GCF_001865875.1 Lupinus angustifolius | reverse complement strand
GATTGGTGGACTTGGCTTCCTAAAAAGAAAACGAAAAGAATTTTTCATTCTCTTTACAAAAACAACAAAAAAAAAGTTGTGAAAGAAAATGAAAAACAAAAAGAGATTGAGAAATACAAAGGAAAGCCAAAAAGAAGCTAAGGTTCAAAAGCTAAGTAGTTGGAGAAGAAAATTATGGATAAAAGTAGAGTGAAGTGCTTCATTGAGAAAAAATTTCAAAATGCTCTCTTTTGACTTTAACTTAACCTCGTTATCTAGAAAAACTATGATTGTCCAAACCAAGCCTCATTACAACAAAAAAAAGACCTTAGTGATCCTTAATTGGTTATGAAATTTAAGAGAAAAGGTGAGAAAAAGAACAAGTTCAAATTACTACAATCAAATGGTTGAAAAAATTGAGTGAAACACATACCCATTTGAAGTTCCAATTTTGAACTTGTGTGCAAAAACACTTTTTGATTAAAAAATATTTGCTTACGTAATTTGTTGCACATTTTTATGAACAAAAGCATAAAATTGATGTTTGAAGCATTATATGCTAAAAATTCACAAATCATGAAAAATCTTATTGAAAATAATTTTATTGATTATGCTTCACAAAATTTGAAATCATGTAAATTATATCTTAAGAAATTAGCCAAGTCTGGAATTCGGGTAGGCTCTACCTTTTGTTTGAGGACAAACAAAGTCTTAAGTTGGGGGGATTTGATAAGTGCCAAAAATACCTAATTTTCCTACACTTATCATGGCACTTATCCTTGGATAAATTGAGAAAACCAACTTAATTCAACACTTTTGGGATAAAATATCACAATCTTGTATATATGCTTTGTTTATTTCTTTTGTCATATATTTTGAGGATTTGGGTGGAAAAGGGAAGAATTAATCAAACACAAACAAAGTGCTCAAAATATGCCGAAAATGATCATCAAATGACAAGCTTAAGCTTGACGTGGCAAGCTATGTGCTAAAGCATGACTCAACAAGACTTGGCCTATGTGGAAAATATGGAGTCAACTTGAAGCTACTAACTAAGCAGCTTAGCTTGGACCAAATCCACACCCAACTGATCTGGACACCAGTGTGGCATGGTCAAGCCCAACCTAGCAGAACCCAACCTGCTCAAGCAGACAACTTAGTAGAGAACCTGGATCGCCCAGCATGGAACCACACACCTGACCAGATCAGCAAGCACCAGGCCGCACCACCATCAGCACAGTCAAAGCTGCTCAAGCAGACAACTTAGTCGTGCCTAATAAGCAGCTTGGCGGTGTGCACCCAACAACTTGGTCAAGTTCACTTAGCCACCAAGCAACCATGACCTCATTTCAAGTAGCCTCAATAGGCTTTTCAAAGGTATCACGCCATAGTTGGGCCAGAAGCTCACAAATAGCTTGTGTGAGTGAGCCCCAAGCAGGTCACTAAGCTACTTGACCAAGTGACCAAACCCATGTTGAAGGGTTTGGTCAGTAGCTTTGCGATGGACGAGAGTAGCTTGGCGGTGGGCAGAAATAGCTTGGGTGAGTGAGCCCCAAACACATATTCATGCATTTCTTGATATTTTTGGAAAGATTTCATATTCTGTAAAATTTGTGTTGAACTCATTCATTATCATTTTATATGAGACATGTGTTAGAGTTGTAGAGTAAGGTGTTAATTGTTTTAATTTGAGCATTGTAAGTGCTTTAGATCACTCTATATTCTTGTTGTAAAAGTGTTGTAACATTGGGAATCTCTAGGTGTCTTACCAACAACGAGATTGAATTGCGTCTTCATTAGCTTAGAGTCTTGATAGAAAGAATAGGTTCTTGGCTGGGGCTACGCTGCAAGAAAGGTTTTCGTGGCCGGTAGGAAGTGAGTCAAACCAAGGGATAAGGTTCTTTAGTTTTCAAGAAAGTGTGTAAGTGTTGTAATTGAAAGAATTGTTTGTAAAACGTTATTTCGATTATAGTGAAGAAAAATCTCCCAGATCAGACGAGGGGCCTGAATGTAGTTTGCCAGTGGATCCGCAAACGAACCAGGATAATAATCTTGTTGCATGGTTTTCTTTCCCTACTCTCTTTATTGCTTTAATCGATTACTTTGTATAGTTGTATTTGCTGTAATAATCTGTTTCTATACTATTCTGTTGTAACTCTAGTATATCTGTTAGCTCTGTATATTTGCTTCAATCTTAGTTGATTGTCGTACAAGAAATTGAATCTGTTTATGTGATCTGAGCAGTGTTAATCGATTAAATAGCTATAGTTAATCGATTATTCTTTCTGTGTTAATCGATTAAACTAGGGTTTTTGCAGCATTATATGTTGTTTGCAAAA
>NW_017721451.1:0-1175 GCF_001865875.1 Lupinus angustifolius | reverse complement strand
ATATTCAGTGGTGAAGGGTATGCCTACTGGAAAGTCCGCATGCAAATCTTTATAGAAGCCATGGACTCGGATATTTGGGAATCCGTAGTCAACGGCCCTATCATTCCATAGCACCTAGTGGACGATAAACCTAAAGACAAGCCTAAAAGCCTATGGACCGATGATGATCGCAAGAAGGTCCAGCATAACCTACGCACCAAAAATATCATCACATTGGCCCTATCCTACGATGAGTTCTTTAGGGTCTCGCAGTGCCAAAATGCAAATGAGATGTGGGACACTTTGCAAGTGACTCACGAAGGCACTAGCGAAGTCAAGCGCGCTAGATTAAATGCGCCGACCCACGAGTATGAGCTATTTTGCATGTTACCTAGCAAATCAATCAGTGAAATTCAAAAGCGATTTACTCATATCGTGAATAATTTAGTTGCTCTAGATAAATCTTTTGCCATAGGTGAATTGACTAATAAAGTTTTATGTTGTCTTGACAGGAAATGGCAGCCGAAAGTAACTGCAATTATGGAATCCAATGATTTGGACTCCATGCCTCTAGCCACATTGTTTGGAAAGCTTCAAGAGCACGAGATGGAATTGGGTCGCTTGATGATGCATGAGGATTCAGACCGGAAGAAGAAGAGCATCACATTGAAGGCTACGACCTCTAAAACAAAAGAAGATAAAGATGATGATGAATCTGACTCCGATCTGGATGATGAAACAATGGGTCTCCTTGTTCGAAAATTCAGTAAATTCATAAAAAGAAAAGGATGATTCAAAAAGTTTCAGAAGAAAGAAGCGAAGGAATCAATCAAGAAAGGCAAGAACACCAAAGATCGCTTCACTTGCCACGGGTGCGGAAAAGAAGGACACATGCGATTTCAGTGTCCAACCTATCTGAAAAAGGTTGATTCAGAAAAGAGCACTCCCAGGGAATTCAAATCTAAGAACGCCTACATCGTATGGGATGTACCTGCGGAGGAAACGACATCAAGCACCTCTAGTGAGGAGGAGTCAGCAAAGCTATGTTTGATGGCTAGATTTGACAACGCTGGCAATTCAAGTACACAGGAAGATAAACATGAGGTATATTCTATATTCTAACACCTCATCCATTTCACACCTCCCTATGATGTTTTATATGAGGCTTATGTCGAGTTACATGAAGAATTAAAAAA
>NW_017721450.1:0-3643 GCF_001865875.1 Lupinus angustifolius | reverse complement strand
CATCTCCACCAACATGCCTTAGTAAATGATTTTGAAATTGTCAAATTAATTTTTAAAACTCAGAGTATGTTTGTTACATTTGTGCCAAAAATGAATTTTTCCAAACTTGAGAACTCCTAAAAAGTGTTATTTGGTTCACCACTTAAAAAAATAAATTCATAAAATTATGAATGGATTTATTTATGGATGTTTGGTGTTATAACATGTGTTCTGAAGTTCCATAAATTCTGCTTGGACTTCCATTTTATCATTGAGAAATATGATTGAAAATATTTTCTAAACATCAATTTTCATGAAAAAACATTCTGTTTGGTTGGAATTCTCGCAATAAAATTTAATTCATCAACTTAGTGTGTTAGAAAATTATAAATTCATGTGAATTGTTAGACTAACCTCAAAGAAAAATAAAATTGCAAGTTCGAAATGATTAACAAGAAAACAAGTCCAAACAAACAAACAAAAATGAAGAGTTGATGGCACCACTATCTAGGAGAGGATATTGAAAACAAGGACAATGAAATTCTGTGTTCTCCTAAAAATGGTGGTTATTTTTAATTTTCTTTTTCATTCTTTCAAAATATTATACAAACTTCCTAAAAATATTTTTTTCACTTGAGGACAAGGCAAGTACTTAAGTTGGGGGGGGTGTGTATAACATTTTGAAAGAATGAAATTTTGTTGTATTTTAAAACTTTCTCCTGTATTTAAATTCTTTAGTGTGTTGATTTTTATTTTTTAGTGTGTTTACTTTCTAAAATTATTTTTTTTAGTGTGTTTATTTTTTCTTTTTGAAGATTTATTTAAAAAGTGAATTTGTTGAAACTAAACAAAGTAAATAAACACAAACTTGGCTTAAACATTTTTCAAGATCAATGACTTTGTAAATTACAAGCTTTTGATGAGCAACATGAGATGAAATTTTGAAAATTTTATGACTAATTCATAATGTTATAACTTGAATAAAATGCAAACTTTTTGGAAAATGATTTATCATGACCTAGTGAATTTGTTAAACAACAAAGAGTTGTACATAAACCAACCTTGTGAGGGAGTGTAAGCCAAACACAATAATTATGTGAGCTTAGTGAGAAACTTTTTGGTTTTGCACAATTGATTTTGTTTGAATCTTTCTTTACCTGGTTGCATATAATTTGATAGAATATGATCAAGGCAAGTTCTTTCAATTAGAATGAGCCACTTGACCAAAAATGACCAACCAAAAATAGGAATATCCTTTGTTAACCCCTTTGAGCCTTAAAATAAAATTTTATTTTCAAAATCAACCATTGAGCCTAATATGGAAAAACAAAAAATAATCTCCTATACTTTTCTAAGTAGAAAGAGAGCATTTTTCAAAAGGAAGGTTGATGGAAGAAATTAAGTTGGGTGGTTGGCCATGTAACAAAGTGTTCAAGGAAAAATTCTCAATCTCTTTACAAATCAAAACGTAAAGAAAAATATCCAAAATAAAAAAGTAGTGAAAAGAGATTGAGAAAATTAAAGAGAAATTACACAAAAAGGTCAAGAAAAAGAATGAGGGAAGGAAAAATGGAAAAAAGTTGAAAGGAGTATATGTTTTTAATGAAAAATTAATTTTTGCTCTCTTCTAACTTTGAATATCTTGAAAAAACCAATTTCCTTTGATATCCAAGCCTCATTACAGCCTAAATAAGACCTTAGTGATTCTTGAAAATTTTGTGCAATCGAAGTAAGTGTTTAGATGAAAAACAAAATTAAATTCTTGCAAATCAAACAAATTGAGTTTTGAGTGAAACACTTACCCCATTTGGTTCCATTCTTGAACCGTGTGTGAAATGCATCTCTTTGATTGATAACATTTTTAATAAGTGAATTGCTAAAAGAGTTTTTGAAAAGATCTGTTAAATTCTTAGTTTGAAGCATTATGAGTCAAAGTAACATAATCATAAACACATCTCATGGAACTTAAAAGGACTCATGCATATGTTTTGATCTTGTACAAAACTAATTTTTCCAAAGACAAGTGGTTGTTATTTTACCTTTTGTTTGGGGACAAACAAAGTTTTAAGTTGGGGGGAGTTTGAGAAAAACCAACTCAAAACAATACTTTTTGTTTAAAATATCACAATTTAGTCTATTTGTGTTTGTATTTCCATTGTATGTATTTTGTTGGAATTAAAATGAAGAAAAGAAGAGAAAAGATTCATGGTCAATTAAGCAAAAAAGTCAAGAAAATCAAGGTGCTCAACCAGGCAGCTAAGCATGGAACAAGCCCCGCTGAGCTGACCTAGCCACCAGCTTGACCTGGACACCAGCTTGACTTGGACCAAACTGCTCAACCAGGCAGCTGAGCGGACCTGCTTAGCCGCTCAACCTAGCACCAGACTAGACCTGGCACGGTTAGAAATCTGCTTGACACGGTTAGACACGAGCTTGGCACAAGACCAAGCTGATGAACAAGCTGCTCATCAGTCCAACCAAGCAGCTAAGTGGAGAACCAGACTCTTGACCAGATCAGCAAGCACCAAGCCACGTCTCAGTCAACATGGTCAGAATCTGCTGAACAAGCAGCTCAACGGTGAAGCAGGTGCGTTGGGTAGTGCGTACCAGACTTGACTTAACCATTAAGTAAACCATGACGTCATCCATGACCTCACCTCAAGTAGCCCACCATAGGATTTTCAGAAGTAGCTCACAATAGCTGGTCTCATAGCCCACAACTAGCTTTGATGCGTCATGCACAAGGAGGTGACTAAGCTACTTGGTCAAGGGACCAAACCCATACTGAAGGCTTTGGTCAGTTGCTGAGCGGTCCAGCTAAGCAGCTCAGCGGTCTGGTCTGAGGCCTATAAATAGGAGGCCAATTCCTTCGAGCAAAAAAACACAATTCTTCATAAAGTCATCTCAAAAACACTTGAAAGAAGGAATTCTCTCATTAGGAACTTCTCTTTGAAGTTCTTTCTTCATTTCTTAGTTTAGATTTTTTATTTCAAGTAGGTTTTGTAATTTTTAGTTTAGAATTCAAGAGGAGAACAGGAGAAGGCAAATGAGATGCAAAAAATCAAAATTTATACTCTCAATTAGAACTCAAAAGCATCCAATCCTTGGATGGATAGCTCATGCTCCTAAACATTTTCTTTTGAACAACGTTATGTAATTTCTACTTCTTCTTAATTTACAAAAGTTTGGATTTTAATCATTCAAGTTGGTGCTTTGGTTAATATTATTTGTTTGAGAAGTAATTAATGCTATTTTTAGATTGATCACCTAAAATGATTTCAAGTCAATAAAATTACTTGTCTCAAACACTTAACAAATAAACAGAGAAGTAGTTTATTTGCCAAGTTAAGCATGCTTTTATTAAGATCTTACATTCATCACTCATTCAATACTAGAGTCGCCAATGGTTAAGGTGTGACAATCTAATATTCTTTATGTCCGTAGTATTGTTTAAGTGATGAGTATACGTGTTTATCATTCTACCATTCTAGGATATACACTAAAAGGAGGATTTCTGACCTTGGTGTTTGGGGTTAACCAAAGTAAAACATAAGAACTTGTCGAAATAGTTCAAACTCAAAAGAAGTTGAGAATTATAGTTTCCTTATTCAAAAAGATTTTGTCTCCTCAAGAATTTGTTAATATTTAGTTTTATGATTATTGT